>NW_004798428.1:142016-168637 GCF_000002075.1 Aplysia californica
TCGGTCGCTACCCGGATTCGAACCCGGGACCTTTGAAAGAGAGACCAACACCTTAACCTCTAGGCCACGAGAGCTCCCTCTTACTAACTATCTAGACACAAACAAACAAACAAACAAACAAACAAACAAACAAACAAGCAAACAAACAAGCAAACAAACAAACAAAACAAAACACAAACAAACAAACAAACAAATAAAAGCAAGTAAGTATTCAAAAACAGACAAGTATATAAAGAACAAACTCAAAACAAGTAGATCTAACAATCAAACAAAGAATTTTACAAAGACCAAACTCCGCAACAAACTCTCCAAGTCTCTAGTTGTGGTCAATGAGCGTGGCCAGAGTCCACAGAGAGTTTTGTTCTTGTTTTTGTATGTACGAGTGGAGTGCAGACAGCTGGAGACACTCACACTCACGTGCGCTAGCCTGGTACTGGACGGCGTTGCACACATCTTCTCTCTCCTTCCCCTTCCTCAGACAAACTGTTGCACACCCCAGCAAACTCCTGACGCCCTGCCTCGAGAATAACGGAGGAGACTGCACACTTTTTCGTCCCTCGGAAATGGCCATAGAAAAAAGCTGTACTGTGGAACACGACGAACCGAGCTCCTGGGCGAACACTTGGACTTCACACAAGCGCAGAGTCGAGGAATCCGCCATATAGACCGTGACAAACCGGCCAGAGACTGGATGACCACACGGCAGCAGCACAGTTCTCCCCAAACCCGCCTCCTCTGCCCTGTACGCGCACAACGTACCCAGACTATTCTTTTTCGGGAAATCCGGCTCGTCTTGGGGATTCCCCTCGGATACGTAAATGGAGAAACGCTTCATAGAGTAGTGATTATGACTGATGATTTCTACCGAGTGGACCAGAAAGGGCTGATGAAGATCGACCATCCACCAGTGCGTGCGAGTGTCGAGAGTATAGGTATCAGAACAGTAGGAGTAATTTGTGTCGGTGTTTCCGTCGTTAGCTAAGCTGGCTACATGTTTGAGAAACACACAGTTCTGTTCTGTCGGTTTTCTCAGAGCCACGTTGTTCAACTCGACTGCGGACGACACTGGGGTACTGGCCAGCCAGACAGCTAGTACAAGATGTATCATACTGTGAGTGCAGACTGAGAGAAGGCTCTTGTACCTCGACATTGAGTTCCTCAACATCGTGAATTGTTTATATCTCGTCACCGTTCTTTTTAAAAAATATTTTTAATATTCAATTTTTGCCACGAACCCAGCGTGTTTACGTGTTGTAATTTGCGTTTGTGTATTGTAATGTACTTATTATTTATTGCAATTTGGTGTCTACGTACATGTATTGTAACATTAGTGTTTAAGTACATGTATTGTAACATTAGTGTTTAAGTACATGTATTGTAACATTAGTGTTTAAGTACATGTATTGTTTTGTCTGATTATGTATGGCTTTATGTGTGTTAAGTGTAGTAGTGTGTGTTTATTTATTGAAATGAACGGATTAACTGAATGTGTGTGTGTTCGTGTGTGTGTGTGTGTATGTGTGTGTGTGTGTGTGTGTGTGTGTGTGTGTGTGTGTAAACCTCAGACGACTGGCTAGCACTTTATGGGGAGCGGACAAGGATGCACTCAGACAGCTATATGTTGGCTATGTACACTCTGCCATGGAATATAACCTAACCCTACAGACAATCTGCAGCAAACCGACTCAGAGGTCTCTTGACACAATTCAGAACCAAGCTGTACGATTTATCTCAGGAGCTTTGAGATCCACTCTAACTACAGCTTGAGAAATCCATACGAACCTGCGGAGAGAGGCAGCCGTTGTGGAGATGAGTCAGCGCAACAAGAGACTAGGGAAAAACCACACAAACAGAACGACTGAACACAGACGACCAAAGAAATGAATTCCTGTCAACGACTGAGGACTGGCGGGAGTTGAGCTGGGACGTGGGGAGTGGCGGGGGTTGGGGGGTCGGGTGGCGGGAGGTCAGGTCAAACATTTCCCATTTGAAGGGTGAATCTAATACTGAAAAACAAGAACATACGAGGGGCGTACCAAACGTTTTTTACCTGACCATGAAGGAATAAAGGAAGAAAGCTGAAATTTGTCACTAAGCATAATATTTGTCTATGTAGTCACCTCCCTCGGTAATACATTTTTGTGATTGACGTATGACCTTGAAAAGACCTTGAGAATAGAAGACCCTCTCTTTGTAAGAAAACCAGCCCTTTCCGCTTCTTTGACCTTCATCATTTTCAAAATGCCTTGTTTTTAAAATCCTTTTTCTGCTTGGGGAATTAAAAAAAGTCGGACGGGGCTAATAGAGTGGGTGTGGCAAAATTTCATAGCCACTTGCTCGCCTTGTAAGAACAAAAACTTCATTATCGCCCTGTGCTCAATTTTCTTCATGTTTATGTTGAAACTGGAGAACAACATACTCCCATTCACTTAAAGTGCGCTGGTGGTAAAAGACAGCAATAGGAGATTTCCCAAAATTTAGATGCATTCCATGAAGATGACTGTTGGCTTTCACCCAAAATTTCAGCTTTCTACCTTTATTCTGTCATGGTCAGGTAAAAACCTTTTTGGTATACCCCTCATATATATATATATATATATATATATATATATATATATATATATATATATATATATATATATATATATATATATATATATATATATATATATATATATATATTTTCTCCGTTCACTTTGATACCAGGACTGTTCTCTATACGGATTGTTTCACGGTATACAAGTAGGTGAAAAAAATATACTCCAACAAGTTTGGTGACATAATGTGTCCTAGCGGACTCCCCTTTCAAACTGCTTATATTCACTAGAGTCCCGCAGTTTTTATAGGAGCATTTTCGTCCCAGTTCAAATACCTAATATTTATAAGTTCCTTTCCCTCATTGATTGGTTCTTCCAACACTATAATCAGCTCGTGTTATATTTAATGTACGATGATGTCTTAAGTCTTTTTGACGACAATGTCAGGGGTTTATGAAAGAAAATAACAATGTTACATGATCTCAAGATATGGGGTTTAAAATTGAATACGAAGAAAAGTAAGGTTATTGTTTTTTGTAATAGAGGCTATCTCAAAAGGTTTGAGCTATAGTGTTGGGAAGGTAAGATCTTAGAGACAGTAACCTATTGTAGTTACTTGGTCATTTCAATTTCACCCCGTCTTTGCTGGAGATGAACGCTGGAAGATCGAGCCTGTAAAGTTCAGCGTTGTGCTTCTCGAGCTAGAAGGCTTTTCGGTTCATACCAAGAATTAGTTTTCGAAACGGCAAACAAACATTTTTGGTATAAAGATTAAACCAATGTTGCTTTATGGCTCTGAAAGTTAGGGTACCAAGAATTCAGACGTAATTGACAATGTTCAGGTAAAACTTTAGAAAAGTAAAAGCAACATCCAAGTGTTTAGCTCTGAGAGAAGTGGGCCAGGGGAGAAGTATTTATATTTAGATTATATGAATCATCATCATCATTGCCTTTCTCACCCTGCACCAGGGTATAGGCCACGGACAAACACCCTCCACTTTTCTCTATCCTGGGCTAGCCTCTTGATGTTATTCCATGTCTTTCCACTTTTCTGTACATCGATTTCTGTGATTCTTCTCCAGGTTACACGAGGTCTTCTACTTGAGCACTTCTGTGCATACTTACTCAAAATGATCCCCACTCCTTCCGCATGGTACTTATCTTCCCTCCCAGAATACAATACTTGCTCCCCCGAGCTGAGCTGCTCCTGTCCAGACTGTATCCAGTGTGTTTCGCTGACTCCTAGTATGTGCAGCCTGTATCTCTTCGTCTCTTGTACTACTTGAGAATTCTTTCCTGCTTCATACATGGTGCGAACATTCCACGACGCATTCCGGAGAGACTTGTTCGACAGAGAAAGTTTCGGGTCAGAAGAGTCCTTTCGGCTTTGTCCGCTGTCCTTCATTGTTCCTGCTGATGCAGAAGCTCCTCCGTCTCCCAAGATCGAAAAATAAAAAGCTGTGTTTGTCCGTGTTTCTGTAACTTACTGTTTTTTACTGGGTCGGGTAGTTGGCCCTCCGCAAACTGTCACTTTTCGGGCGACCAGACCTATGCACTTTTTGTCGCCTCTTACGTCACGCAGTATCACGGCAGGTGTATTCTTTGCTCCCCCATAGTAAAACTACGCCCCCCCCCCCAACCAGCAGGGGAGGATTATATGAATGGTGACATTAAATTCTGGTTAAGACTTAAACACTTAGAAAATCGCACATGCTCAAAGAAATGTTACATACAATTATATCGTCCTTGCGAATTAGGCAGAATCAATTGGGTTATTGAAGTTTAAAAAAACTATTATTTTCCCCGGGAGTTGGGTATGCCTGGTTTTCTCAAAGTGTTTGAAGCACTCGGTTATTTCTAAGTGAAGTTAAAAAATGCTTGTTGATCACTCTGTGCAGAACATAGAGGAAGAATTCTGTCGTAAGCTTGCTTATAATTTCTTTTCAAGAAACAGCTGAGTATATCATCAACCTCCCACGGTATTGGAACCGAGGAGCCATAGCTTTGTTAAAAATTCAAACTTTCCCTTTAATTAAGATGAGTTTCTCTTTATGCTTAATTGTTTGAACTTTGCAGATTAAAGGAAATTGCAACCCCCCACCCCCTCCCGACCTAATCATGACTCGCCTAATGACAAAAATATGAAATGTTTGCTCTATGAGAAAGGTTTGTGCACAACCTCAATTATTCCATTACGGAAACTCTATCTAATTCTACAACACGAATTTAAAATGTCGTTGCTGTGTTTGTCATTTATGATTTATACTGTTGTCAAGGAAGTGTCTTCTGTAAAATGTACTTTAATTGATGAGGGCCAATGACCGTAAACACTGGATAAACACGTAGGCCTACTTACTTAAATAGCTCGCCATGTCGAACTTCATTAAAAGCCTTTGAAAAATCTATATTTTACTTTACTGTTACTTTTCCGATCCAGCGGATTGAAGAATCAATAAAACATTAGTACGGTTCCTTCTACGCTTGAATACACCTGTCAATTAACACTGTCCGGGCGAATGTAGCATTTAGAGTACCTTTATCATGAGTTAAGGCATATTGTGTATTAAATATCTTTGGTCTAGACTTTTCCTCATTCTTTAAGTAAGTACTCGACCAAAATGTTCTCTACTATTTCCTTTAAAAAGTATTTCCAGATATTTTGACAATCTGTATAAAGTATCAATCTCGTCCTGCTTTTGATTCTATGCTGCCTGTATTTGAGCATCCTCTTTTCTCAGGTACTTCCTTGATTTTGGAATTCATATATTAAAATTTGTCATCTGGATTTTGATAATGACCACGTACCTGCCCTATGTAAGAAGCAGATGAAATAGAACCCCCCCAAAAAAACAAACAAACAAACAAACAAACAAATAAACAAAAAATAAGCGAACAAAAACACCCCCCCACAAAATAAACGACAACAACAACAAAACAAAACAAACAACAGATACAACAGCAACAACAACAACAGATGACCCCACCTCACTTATTTGCAAATATCTGGACTTGCATTCAAGATAAATGGATATTTTTTTCATCTAAATAAAGAAAGGTGAACAAACTTTAAGATGATACCAATAACTCTACATGCCTCAAAATTGACGAGAGCCTGATTCCACTACGCTGCCTCACTTATGATAGGAGGAATGTGGTCACGTTCCCTACAGGATGCCAAAAGTCAGAAGAGAAGCAGATGTCGGCAGTGGTCACCATCTTCATCTAGTGACGGCAAGGATAAAACTCAAGCTGAAGAAAACATTCACCAGGGAGGCGACAAGGACACGACTTAATGTTCACAAGCTCAGTGATGGCCATGTGAGATCTGCCTTCCGGCTGGACCTAAAAAAACCCCCGACGATGTCAAGCTCTCCAAAACCTGGAAGAAACCACTCCCAGTTCAGATGAAGTCAATACCCAATAGAAGCATATTGTTGAGGTCTACACAGAGAGCAGCAAAGCATGTCTTGGTGTCAAGACAAAGAATGCAAGCAAATAATGGATACAGCAAGGAGCAAGGAATACTATTGCAGGACGGAGAGAAACCAAGAAAAGACAGCTTGCAGCTAAGTCGATACGGCTACAAGAGAAGTACGAAGAGCATTACAAGGAAGCTTGCCAGAAAGTTAAAAGACTGGTCATGAAGGACAAAAGGGAAGCCATGGAAACGTTGGCAACTGAGGCAGAGGATGTAGCCGCTAAAGGTGAACAAGGCAACATATTATACAAGATCACAAGAATAATATGTGAGGCAACGTGGTGGAATCAGGCTCTCGTCAATTTTTGTGCATGTAGAGTTATTGGCATCATCTTAAAGCTTGTTCACTTGTCTTTATTTGGATGAAAAAATATCCATTTACCTTGAATACAAGTCGAGATATTTGCGAATGAAGGAGGTGAGGGTCACCTGTTTCAGAGGTAAAATTATTGAGAAAATGGCCGCCAAAGATTTTTTATTTTCTCAGCTTAGGATTCCGTGGTAACTGAAAAATTACATTTCTTGTGCCTTTAATCAACGGTTTTCAGAAAAATCCACACAGAAATGAGTTATTTAATGGGCATGAAAGGTTTTGAGCCAAAAAACAAATTTTTAATAAACATTCACAAACCTGCGGAAAAATGCAAGTTTCTTCACTTTGATTATTTTGACGAGAGCCTGATTCCACCACGCTGCCTGACATATGTGGCAAGTACCACGGTGGAATGAGTGGACCAATCAAGGACAAGACTGGCAAGCTGCTGACAATCGAGAAGGAACAGGAAGCACGCTGGACAGAACACTTCAGGGAAGTCCTAAACCAACCTCCTCCTGAGGACACCCCAGACATACAGGAAGCTACCTTGGATCTGGATATCAGCTCTGACCCACCAAAGAGACACGAGATTGTAAAAGCTGTTAAGAGCCTGAAATCAGGAAAATCTCCAGGAATGGACAACCGGAATGCTGAATTGTTTAAAGCACACCCAGAACTGACTGCCACCATTCTCCAGCCACTATTCAAAACCATATTGGAGGGAGAGCATATTCCCGAGGAATGGAGCATTGGAGTCATTTTTAAGGTACCAAAGAAAGGAGCTCTTGGAGACTGCAACAACTGGAGAGGTATCACGTTGCTATCAGTTCCCAGCAAGATCCTGGCCAAGATTATTATTAATCGGATGTCGGATGCCGTGGACAGCTGCTTAAGAAAAGAACAGGCAGGATTCCGCAAAGAAAAAAGATGCACAGATCAGATATTTGCTCTCTGCAAAATAATAGAACAGTGCACGGAATGGCAGAGACAACTTTATGTTAACTTCGTTGATTTTGAAAAGTCTTTGGACAGTGTGCATAGAGAAAGTCTTTGGTGCATTCTACAATCTTATGGAATCTCTTGCAAGATAGTTGAGGTCATCAAGAGCTTCTACCAAAATTTCAAGTGCTTTGTTGGAAATAGTACTACTGCTTTTGAGGTAAAGACAGAAGTTAGACAAGGATGCAACATGTCAGCAATTCTGTTCAACCTGGCCATTGACTGGGTCATGAGGAAAACAACAGAGGATACATCAAGAGGCATAAGGTGGACCCTCTTCTCCACCCTCGAGGATCTTGACTTTGCCGACGACCTTGCACTACTCTCCCATACCAACCAGCACATGCAGGAAAAAATAAAACGACCCCACAAATAGGGACTCCAGATTGGGTTAAGAATAAGCCAGAAGAAGACAGAAGTGATGACACTGAATGTAGGCTCCCCAACGCTGATTAGGATGAACAACGCAGACCTGCTTATAACAGACACATTTACCTACCTAGGCAGCATAATTAAAATTGACGGAGGCATAAAGGAAGGCATAATGAACAGACTCAGCAAAGCAAGATCTGCACACAGAAGCAGGATCAACACCTGGAAGTCAGGACAGTTTGATATACAAACCAAGTTAAAGCTGTATAACAGCTGTATACTATCCACATATACATATGGAGCGGAATGCTGTAGAATGACTGATCACGATCGGGCCAAGCTATGTTCTTTCCATACAACCAGCTTACGCCAAATCCTCCGAATCTTTTGGCCCAACAAGATTTACAACGCAGATCTTTTACGAAAATGTAGGCAAGAGGACATGACCACCAAAACAACAAGGAGAAGGTGGAGATGGATTCGGTATGTTCTGAGAAAAGAACCAGACTCTATTGTAAAGACTGCTCTCCACTGGACACCCGAAGGACACCGCAAGAGGGGCAGACCCAAAGTGACCTGGAGACGCACAGTAGAGTCTGAAATGAAGTCCTGGAACCATTCGTGGGGGACGTTGACCAAGATGGCTCAAAACAGACAGAGCTGGAGATCCTTTGTTGCTGCCCTAAACGCCAGAAGGCGCAATGGGTAGTAAGTAAGTAAGTGATAAAATAGAAGGCCAAATTGAGAAAAATTAATGATCCAAGTAGGAAACATACCGTTCGATTAAAGATAAAATGGCTTTGGTAGATTTTAGTCATGACTGTAAACAGCCCAGTGACGATGTGAGTCGGCTGTACAGGCACACCGTATAGTAAAAGCAAAAATTCCAAGTATAAACTCAAATTTGAAATAACTATTTTAAAGTCAAACCAAACATTGATAGAACGTTCCTCTGAAAATGAATGCAGTACAATTCAAGCTCTAGTAAACATGATTAAATCTCCATTATTATGATTGGGGAGAGAAGGGGATGAAGACATTAGTAAAAGATGTTAGGAAAGAAAATACCCCTATCCCTCCCCCTTTCCGCAAAATAAAAGTGATTTAAAACAAAAAAATTAAATTAATTAAGGATGGATGGCCCTGGGCATTATTATTGAGAGAGGGAGAGAAAGCAGATAAAATAAAATGTGAAAAACTATAACTTTTTAGAAAGGTAAATAAAGAAACACTGTAATGAGGCGAAAGAGGCACGGATAAGTAAATCCATATTAAGAAAAAGAAAGGAATTAAATTAAACAAAATAGAGAGTCAGCAAATTAAACGAAGAAGAAGAAGAAGAAGAAGAAGAAGAAGAAGAAGAAGAAGAAGAAGAAGAAGAAGAAGAAGAAGAAGAAGAAGAAGAAGAAGAAGAAGAAGAAGAAGAAGAAGTTTCAAAGTTTAAATGTTATTTACAAGTTACCAACACAACAAAGCAGAACTCCCCGTCCTGATATTTGAAGAAACGAGACGGCCGAGAACAAGAGCTTGTCTCGTGTGTCCCCACGACGGACGAACTGACTGACTGCCGTGTTCAACCAACAAGGGTGTCTGTTAGTGCTGGGCGGCTAGGTTCCCGATTATCAATAAAAGCTAGGAATCGTAGGAATCGACTCCAATCCCAATTACTTACTTCCTAATGATGCGATTTTTTCCAATTGTTACCTGGTTGGCTCCGAACATCTTCGGGAGTTGGGATAACCTTGATTTTGGAACACTAGGAAGCATTGACTTTTATTTTTCAAAAATACATTTTAAAAAAAAAGAGAAAAGATTTGAATAATTAAGGTAGCTGGTAACCATTGGTTGGCGTAAAAAGGAGTCGGAACTTTTCTTCCGTAGCATTAATCGTGGGACTCGGTTCCGGATTCAGTTCTTCGCCCAGCTCTAGTGTCTGTACTCACGGGTATCAATGCACATTATATAGTCTTGCGTAAAGATATAACTCGATTAGAAAAATGCCTTCACTCACGGGTATCGAATCTCGTGATACAATTTTGCACCACCGCTCCGGATTAAAACTAGACCAAACCTGATTAGAATACCCGGATAAGATAAGATAATATAAGATGAGATAAGATGAGATAAAATGAGATAAGATGAGATAAAATGAGATAAAATGAGATAGATAAGATTATACTTCATTGTCGCCTAGGGAAATTTTTCTGGGCTGTACAGGACCGTAAAAACGCATGGAGGTATATATTAAAATACTATTTTACTCTCATTAAAGTTCAATATATGAAAAGAAGAGTAAAGCTGACAAAATGTGCATATCGCATCAGATGCATCATTTAACCACATGCAGGAAGTTAATTACAAGCCCTTAGAGATACTGAACGCCCTTAAAAACGCAATGTTTTAAAAAAACGTTATAAAAAAGCCAAAAAAATGCTTTGATCGTCACGGCTTTTGGAGACACAAGTGAGCAGTTGTCAGTCCATACACCCATGCACGATTTTTGCTATTTTCATGAATACTTTTCATTACAGTACAGTAAACTATGCTTCAGTAAAATGTGTTCTTTGGTTGCTGTATTATCACAAACAAATAAAAAATCATTTACAAGGAAGATGATTCGTAGCACTTTCTAAACAAAAATATGTGGCAAAACACGATGGAATCAGGCTCTCGTCAATTTTTGGGTATAAGAAGTTGATGGTATCATTTTAAGGCCTGTCTACTTTCCTTGTTTTGGGGTGAAAATAATATCCATCTATGTTGAATAGAAGTCGAGATATGTGTGATTGAAGGAGATGAGGGTCATCTGGTTTCAGAAGTAAAAATAGCGAGAAAATAGCCGCCAAAGTTGAGTTATTTCTTTAGCTTGAGAGTCCATGGAAACTGAAAATTTACATTTCTTCTGCCTTTAATAAACTTTTTTTCAGTAAAATCCGCACAGAAATGTGCTCTTTAATGGGCATGAAAGGTGTTGAGCCAAAAAGCAACAATTCGATAAAAATTCCCAAACCTGCGGGAAAATGTCAGTTTCCTGACTTTTATTATTGTGACGAGCGCCTGATTTCACCACGCTGCGTCACATATAATCAACCAAATGTTTTCGTTTCATTCATTACAAGACTCCTTAACGTAGCAAAGCTGATCGCAACTTTCGCTTCCGCCTTGTTCGTGCCACGTAATCTACCTGAGAAGCAGCAGTACGGCTAAAATGCAGTGCTTGTTTACTTGGATTTACTTGGATCCAGAGCTAGAATCATAGCAGGCGGCACATGTCCATAGCTGCTCATCTCTCCTTTCCAGCGTCCACCTCAGGGTCTTCCTGCTAATTGTTTCCATGAGGAGCTGGTTTGAGACACCCCTGACAACTCCTCGGAGCAAACTTTTTTTCGCTGTGCCCCGCACACACTTTACTTTTATTGTGCTGAGTGTGTGGGAGTCTGTCTCCTCTTGGTTGTGAAGGCTCTCCTTGCATCTGGCGATCACCATTGGTGGGTCGAGCATGATTCGGCCATTGGATGCTGCTTTGCCGACAAGTTCATCAGCCCGTTCATTTCCGTGCACCTCGGCGTGACCAGGGCAGAACACCCATGCAGTGCTTGTATTGTTCTCGACTTATACAAAGGTTATGGCACACTTGACATGTCCCGGATGGACATGAAATATGGCAGCCTCGATTGACCAGCCCTGTTCAAGAGAGGCAGATTTTGCTGTCGCTTCTGCGAAATCGTTTCGTTCCTCTACAGCAAACAGCTCAAGTCATGCAAGGAGTGCGAGAAAATATTAATTCTTTTATCAGTTTGAGGCGCGGGGTAGTAAGTTGAGGGCTTATACGGGGTGCCCACTACGGCTGGATCGGGCCAATCGCCCGACTCGATCGCCTGAAACTGAAAACAAACACGTTTGTTTTTGAGGCGATCGAGTCGGGCGATCGGCTCGATCGGCCGATCCCGTCCGTAGTGGCACCCCGTATTAGATCAACAACTCCTTATTTAGGACTGCAATTAATGCAGCAGGACAAAGTAGGGGATAGCTGGGTCTGGGGAAGTACTGTGTGACTTTATGTCACTGAGGCGTTACGCTAGCCGTGAAGGCCGACTCGGGGCATCCCGAAACGTTGCTGGCCAACGGGGCTCTGGTGAAACAGCGACTGGCTTAGCAGGCAGGCAGTGGATATTAATTAATATTGCTCAAGAAAACATAAGGAGACACAAACAGACTGATCAAGCGACGATGGAGTGAATCTGTGGCAGAAACCCTCAGAGCTCACAGGATGTCCCTCCTACAGGCCACTCGCCTTGCTGCAGACCGACGCCTGTGTCTCCCCGCGACACCCACCGGTACAAGCGGAAGAAAAAGTAAAAGTAAGATTAACGAAGCCGCCTCGACAGCACCGTCTTCACTGTGCGAAACAGCAAAAAGAAAAAAAAAATCAAAATCTCTTAATCATCCAACACCACACTCCTGCCCTTACACTGCCTATGTAACAAACAGCACAGTATGTGGAAGATCACAACATGAATGTCATGGAATGGCCAGTGTACGTACCAGACATGTCTAAAACAGCGCACATACGGGATTAACTGAATCACAAAGTATGCGCGGTTTTGCGAATCTGGAGCTATTGGGAGATCGCGCTGCTGCGAAAGTGGGACAGCATTTCTCAACAAATCATTGAAAATGTCATAAAATCCATGTGAAGAGGTGTTTTGGCGTGTATACACGTTAATGATGGCCACACAATTTACTGAGAGTGCGAGATCTTTGTTGAGTTTCGATTTGTGTTTATCTGCGAATTTGTCTAAAAGGGTACTCCGTAAGAAGGAGGGCAATGTGTCGAAATAGGTTGAAGTGTGTGATCAAAATGGTCCACATTTGTTGGAAAAGGAATAAACTCCAAAAACCACTTCTTTTAATTTATTTTCATTTGATATACATGTGTTCAGATTGCAAACGGGGGCTTTCGTGGCCAAGAGGTTAAGGTGTTGGTCTCTCATTCAAAGGTCCCGGGTTCGAATCCTAAAAATTTTCTTCGCTAAAAATGTCTCCTTTCACCTCCTTTCCAGCTCTCCAGCAATATTCTGTCGTCTGCTTTCGTCTCCTTTTTCTGCCCCCACCCCCTCACCTCCTTTGCCCCCTCCTATAGGCTCCTGACTCTTTCTGCAGCCTTTCTACTGCTACTCCTTGACTCCATCTTACAGCTATCTTTCTACCACACCCCTGATCTTCTGGTAGGAAAGATCTACACTTAGCCTTCTCGGACAAGGGCGAACAATCTCACAGGGCCCGTGTGCAAGTTGCGCACGTTAAAGATCCCCTGGTGGTCTAAAATCGTTAAAAGTTGGCTTCGGCCGCAACCCGGGCAAAATTCAAAATTTCCTACCAACTAAAAAGTATTAGGTGTGTCCCGCACGCTCATATGACCTTATGCAGTTGCGAGCGCCGTAAAACCCTCTACTATTAAAAAAAAAAGACTGCAAAAGAAGTGTTGTATTTTTAATGGCGTTCAGTATATATTATGTAGGTACATAGGCCTACTCGAAAATGCAATACACATTTACATTTATTCTGACAGTAGCCTTACTTTAGACGGTAAGAAACTGATATATAATAGTACCAGTAGTAGTTAAGTAGTAGTAGTAGTAGTAGTAGTAGTAGTAGTAGTAGTAGTAATGCGCAATTTCCCACTCAACAGCAAACCGTATGCACTACACAACTATAGACAAAACAATCCACATTTTTGAGCACTCGTACGATGCGTTAGATAAATAATGAAGCGATGGCTTTAATCAAAAGCAAACCGTTATACCAACAGGCAACATCTCGTTAGTTTTCTGCGTGTATTATGATTGCAAAAAGTGCAATTTTCTAAAACATGACGACTTGAACAAAGAAACTAATCAGATGCATGTTGTACCTAAAACTTCAAACTGTTGTTCACGATTTTATACATTGTTTTGAACTGTCACGCGGAAGTCTGCTTTGATGATAACAGACAACAATAATTATTAAAAAGAACACTATTAGTATTGTTGCACCCCCCCCCCCCCCCCCACTGATGGCTATAGGAGCTTCACAATAAACTTTGATGAAATTTTGATAACAAAATGACAGCTTACACAATGGTGTTTAATAATTCGTAATTATAATAATTAGTATTTATGCGGGCCAATCGCCTGAAACTGAAAACAAACACGTTTGTTTTTGAGGCGATCGAGTCGGGCGATCAGCTCGATCGGCCGATCCCGTCCGTAGTGGGCACCCCGTATTAGATCAACAACTCCTTATTTAGGACTGCAATTAATGCCCGGGTGGCGGCCGAAGCCTACTCTTATCGATTTTAGACCACCAGTGGATCTTTAAGAAGCGCAACTTGCACACGGGCCCTGCGAGATTTTTCGCCATTGTCCGAGAAGGCTAGGTGTAGATCTTTCCTACCAGAAGATCATGGGTGTGGCAGAAAGACAGCAGTTAAAAGGAGCCAAGGAGTAGCAGTAGAAAGTGTGTGTGTTAGTGTGTGTGTGTGTGTGTGTGTGTGTGTGTGTGTGTGTGTGTGTGTGTGCGCGCGCGCGCGCGCATGTTTGTGTGTTTGTGTGCGTGTATACCATACTCATGTGCCATCATCTAGATAATGAATATTTAGTTTAGCTTATCAAATCTTAAAATTACTGATACTTTTTCGTTCATTATCAAAAAGACAACATTTTCTCTTGTAGGTAATAATTTATGTTTCTTTGAAATGATCGTTATCAAAAGACAAATTATTTTTTTCTGTGGGTCCAAAATGTTTTCATAAACACTGCTCGATATTTCGAACTCATTTTCAGATACACAAAAATATTCACACTAGAGTTGATAGTTTCGGTTAGGTATGATGAAGACCAAACGACAAGATAGAGATTGCGATAGACACCATTAATACGGAAATCTATGTCAATCACCATATAGAGAAACAGGAGCGTGGGAGGAAGGGAGCAGACAATGAAAATGACAGCGATCAAGGTCACCATTTTTACCACCTTTTGATCTTTGACCCCAACTCCTTCCGCTGCACGATCAGACTTGGCCGCAGTGGCCTGTCGCCATTTTGTTTTACTGTTGAGTTTGACGATAAGAACGATGGTACAGCAGATGACGAAGACGAAAGAAAACGTCGTAGCAAATACGCCTAGGGCGAGAAATGTAATGGCTTCTAGCATTTCTCTCTCGGCCGTGAACGTGGTTTTTAGCACTGTAGCATTTACGGTAAACTCAAAAACCCACTCAAGTCTGTTTCCAAGGCAGAAGGGGATCATCAAAACAGACATGGCAATGTAAATGGAGATAATAATTGTCTTTGTCCTTCCCGGTGTGATGATCGTCTTCACCTTCAGAGGGACAGCGATACACAGGCATCGTTCGAAAGTGATGAAAGCGGTGATAAAAGTAGCGATTTTGACAAAGAGGACATGGGGCATGGCCCCGGTGAGGTACAGAATATCCTTGGGGTCAAAGTTCAACTCTGAGCGATAGAAAAGCGGGTTCTCGCAGATGCTTATCCATATCATGGTCAGCAAGGAGCACAGGTCAGACACAGCGAGCCCTGAAAAGATGAACATTTTACGGGGTGGAAAAAAAGCAAAACATAATCTTATTGTTATTCTTCATTTTATTTCTGTGGAACATTTGGCAACATATGTAATTATATAATCCTAGATATTTAAAACATTGAACTTGTTTGATCTTTTTTATCTTTGCTTATGAGATTGCATAAAGGATTTACTGCTTCTTATTTTATTCCCATGAATTCTGTTTTCTTCACATTCAACAATAACTCTTTACGCTTACTTTCCGTCTATGTCAAGCTAAGGTGAATAAAGCATTTCTGATGCCCCCTTTCAGGAAGAAAGCCGAATTGTGTTTTGATGTCTCTGATCATTAGACATTAATTTCTCAATCTTCTCATGAGTTCTGGCAGCAAGGTTAGTGTACAATGACTCAAAGCACTTATTGTTTTATGAATCTCACACTCAGTGGCACCTAGTGATTTAGATAAAGATATGAAAACTGACTTAATCTCATCGCTGTCACAGATTAAAAAAAAAGTGATTTGTTGTTATTTCAATGCCTTGTTCTTTTTTTTCTTCTGACAATAACTTTAAGTGAGATATTAGCTTTCCCTTTGCTTTTGCTTCTTTTCATTTTTTGACTGGCAGTTTGTACTTCTGCCTTTCCATGATTGTTCTTGGGAGATTACAGCTGTGCTTTCTCGTTGCCTACAGCCAATTTGGGTACAGTTTTCCCTGCTAGCCTTTGTGGTATAGGGAGACATCTCACAGGACAGTGGGGGCTTTGGTAGGCTTTATGGCGCCTCTCATCACAAAGATGGTCCCGTCTTTTGGTATATGTGATATTTTCTATAGCACCTGTGTACCGAGGGTTCCCCTCTACTCTCCACTACCATCCCCCTTTTGAATTTGGTTTGCGATTACTTAGCAGATTACCTCCACATCTGAAGGCATTTCCCCTCTCCACCACCAGGGGACACGCTGGGTAAAGTATGAGGACCCAACACTACTTCAGTAAATACGGTCTTCTATCTTTACCGCTTTGGGATATTTGATCATCAAACTTGTTTTAGCCACTGAGTGTTTTTTTGGGGCTTCGATTTATGTTCTTAAAAAAAACAAACCCAATAGAACAGTAGTCTGGAGTCAGATTACTGGTCGTTTAAAAACTTTTCACTTTTTGGGTAATCGACTTCTGTGGTGTAGAGGTCAGGAGCTTCGCTGACGCGCGCAGAAGATTGTGTGCGTTTGATTCAAGAGTGGGGGGGGGGGGGGGGGTTATTTTTTATTGAGTGTCTCCGTCTTAATGCCTGGGTTGGACTTGGCGAGTGTTTTGGTTCTTTTCGCACCATTATCTTATTTAAAAAACCCAACCATTTTGCCCTGGCCATTTTGTTTGTCAAAAAAGTTTTGAATTGCCATTTGTGTCTCCCAGTGTCATAGTATTATGTTCCAATGCAGTAGCAGCTCTTTTGACATTTCGCAAACGACTTGAATTGGCGGATTTTTTATAAGTCGGGAAAATCGCGAGAACAAAATGCATTTCTCTCTCCTTTAAAATACATTTCTAGGTTTTGAAAAGTAGAAGAGATTGCTGACAGTATTGCAGATGAGCTGGATGCTATATTTCATCAGAATGTCTACTATATTCACCTCGTATATGAGGACTATGTTCCTTTTTGATGACTCCTGGATAGACACATTAGCAGTAAGTGACTGTAGATTTGATTATTTGTTAGTAACTGTAGATTTGGTTATTTGTTAGTAACTTTACTGTAGATGTGATAATTGCCATCTCACCCATGAGGCTGATGTTCATGCTGTCCTGAAAGCCTTGCTTGGCAAACACCACAATGTTGATGATGTTGGAGGCCACGCCGAACAGACTAAGGAGACCTGAGATGACCACCACGTTGACCATTTTGATCGCATACAACTGTTCATCGCTTACGATATTTGCATAATATGAGCCAGAAGGTGACGGTGTTGTCATTGATAAGCCCATGTTGTAATCGCATGAGTTAGTTGAGTTGTTTCCCCACAAATGTGACATCGACATTCTGGGTGGGAGAGACGTGTGGGACATCGACACCACAGTTACTTTAGCGCGAGGCTCCTCCCCTATTTCAGGCACAGACCTTGATGTATACACTCAGTACAAAGGAAACCAAGGCCCAATTAAAAAAAACAACCAAAAAACCTCCCACATGCTAGTTGAACATTTCTCTTTCTTTGTGTTAATGCAACACAGTTTAACGGGATATTAAGATGAAGATTATGTATTTAAAATTGTACAACAAGAATGTATTACTTGTCATTACATCTGTGTCATATAATCATATACAATGACGCTGGTCATTTATCGCTGTTATTGTAGTCAGATTGGTGTAGTTATACTGAACGTCAGTGCTGACAGTCTATTATAACCATTATTCTAACTGTCTGAGCAAACATTCAGCACATAATTGTAAAGATCTGAATGTCACAGTCATCGTAGTGACAATATCGACCCTCGATCAAAAGGGGTAAATCTCTTCGTTTGTCAGATTCATTATACAACTCTTTGTTGGGTATGACTCTGACCCTGTGTGCCCATTACCACAGCAGATTAAAAAAATGGTATCTTATCATAGGTCGACCTTTAGGAACCCGTAGACTAGACGAGTGTGCTACATTTTATGTCAGCAATTATAAGTCAAAACACAGACAAAATGTGAAAGACAGCGAATGTTTGATCATTGATTTGTGCTCACTTAATCGCTATAGTTAAATCTATGTACAAAAAAATTGACATTTCCGCTGGTATTAACAGTCTCTCACGCGCTTTTTTTGGGGAGTTTGTCTTTCTTTGTTGGATTTTTCTTGGTTTTAAAATGTACGACTCATCGACACTATTTATTTAGCTCGTAAAGGAGACGGACTACGACTCTACCTGTCAAGGCCTACCCAGGTTGTGAGGAATATAATGTCACAGCAGAAAGACGAGGTACTTGATGATGAAAAAATGTCTTCACGCGAGACTCGAACGTGTGTCTTCTACGTGTGACGGCGAGGGCCATGACGTCATACCACAGACGCCGGTGACGTTTCTGTGTGTTGTGACAGGAGGGAAACTTTGTCTGAATAGAGCGATACAAAGGTCCGAACCATGCATATGAGAGATAATATAAACAACCGTAATATATAACCGATTTATTAACGGGCCTATTCATAAAACCAAGGCTCAGTGACACTTAAAGAGTTTCGAGAAAATGGGAAAAACATGATTTTGATAAAAACAACTGCCGGTGGAATGAAACGTTTATTATTAGCATGAAGGTTACGTTTTTAACTTTCTGATAGTTTTGTAGCAGCCTACCTCCAGCAGAAAAGGCACCCCCCCCTCAAATTCTAGTTCTCTTGCATTCAATACCAAGGTTAAGTTCATGCTGCTGAATTAAAACTTCCCTTAGACCTGGTATTTTATTTGATGGAAAAGGGGGAAAACACCCAAGTCCATGTCAGCAAGTAGTCTATTCCACAGCGTTGTCTTCCTTGACACCAGACTGGAGACTTTCTTAGAAGTGTCTGACATTTGTGGGAATGATCTTTTTACTGCAGAGTCCCATCACATCCTTCATCTTTGCCTTCATATCAACAGGAGTTTGTTGTATTGATTTTTTTTCTCTGCTGTGAGAACAGATCGAATCCCACGTTTAAACAATGTCACTTTCTTCCACGGTTCCACTTCGTTGATAGTGTACCGGCACCAAACTTCTGTTGGGTGAGATTCAAATGTTAAGTAAAGTGTGTTCTGTCTGGCTCTTGGCTTTGTCCAGAGGAGAATCAGTGGACACTGCTGAAAAAAGTTTACTCCCAGAGGTGTCTTTGAAAGCAGACTTCGGAATCTTCATCAAAACCGTTTTACCGGGTGAAATGACAATGAACTAAGTAGCTACAATGAAGCTTATGTTACAGTGATCTTGTCAGTGCTCACTATTTTCAGCAAATCAAAATTAGAAAATATTTCCAAACAGAAAAATGAATTTATTTTTAGCTGCACTTTGTTTCAGTTAAAGTTAACTTCACACATAGGACGATCAATAGGTGAAGACTGACTTGATGAATGTGAGAATGACTTGCATTGAGTCGCATCACTGTGTAGGCCTGGTAGGTACAGCTAGTGGACACTGAGGATCCTGATTCACTCATTGACAGGGGATAGGCAAATTCCTCAACAAGACCCTCCAATTGGCTTCTGAATCTCAACATGTGCTGCTGAGGTATCCGATTGTTATGTGGAAGAAGAGATTTTAAAAACAACAGATTTTCATCTTCCTCTTCCCTCCTCCTCTCCTTGGGTTTGTTAAGGCGGTAATTCAACTTACTCTCTTCTATTTGGAGGACACTTCTCTGGTTCAATCGTGTCCCGCTTTTTTCTCCTCCCATGCTCCTGAAATATAGGTTCAGATATGTGAGGCAGCGTGGTGGAATCAGGCTCTCGTCAATGTTTTGGGCATGTACAGTTATTGGTATCATCTTAAAGCTTGTTCACTTGTCTTTATTTGGGTGAAAAAACGTCCATTTATCTTGAATAGAAGTCGAGATATTTGCGAAAGAAGGAGGTAGAGGTCACCTGTTTTTCGAGGTAAAATAAGTGAGGAAATGGCCGCCAAAGATTAGTTATTTCCTTAGCTTAATAGTATGTGGTTACTGAAAATTTACATTTTTGTGCCTTTAATCAACGTTTTTCAGAAAAATTCACTTAGAAATGAGTTCTTTAATGGGCATGAAAGGTGTTGGATAAAAATTAATAAAGTTTCTTCACTATGATTATTTTGACGAGAGCCTGATTCCACCACGCTGCCTCACATATGATTGCTTGACGGTCACCGTCATTTTGTGTCTCCGACTCCGTGCAGTCTCCTTGGGTGTAACTGTTTTGTCAACTACATCCAGCAAGCTGATTTGGCTATCTTCATTAAACATATCTTGTGAGGAACCAGCAGCAGGACTGTCACTGGAAAGCAACGATTTCAGGGGTCCTTTTGTGGTTCTCGGTGTCACAATGTCTTTTAAAAACAAGAGGGATTTGAAACCTTGCCATTTCAGAAGGTTACTTTACACCATTATCAGGGACAGACTTATCAGCATATATATGGGAACAAGACGTTAAAAAATTGATGAAAACAATTTTTAACATCATCTAGCAGAAGACTTCGTATCATTCATTTATTATTACATTGTCGTGGCTGTCTTGGGTGAGAATTTAATATGCTATGTGTTCATAAAATTATGATGTCAAATCCCTTTGAAAGCCTATGGCCACTGACTCATGATCTCAAGACATGCCTACCCTGCTCTACATAGGTGAACTACGTGGCTGTAGTGTTTACCAGCTTGATGACTTGGTGGCATGGGATTCTTACACTTTACGCAGAGGATCGTCTTGGCCACACTGGGAGCAATACAACGACTGGTGTAATGCACTGCGTGCTGATGACGTATTCAGTGGGTGATGTTAGGGCTCATACTCCTTTGCGGGGGCGGGGCGGGGGGGGTTGGTTAAGACTGGGATAAATTATTTAAAATATTGTTTTTGTTTTGGTATGTGTTTTACGGCGATTGCAATTACATTATGTCATATGAACGCACGGGGCACATTAAACATTTTTACTTCGGTAGGAATAAATTCTGAATTTTGGTGATTTTGGACCACTACGGGATCTTTAACGTGTGCAACTTGTACACTGGACCTTTGCAATTTTTCACCCTTATCAGAGAAGGCTACATGTGATATCTTAACTACCCTAAGATCAGGAGTGTGGTTGAAAGACAGCAGTAAGAAGGAGCCAAGTAGCAGTGGAACGGTTGCAAAAAAAAAAAAAAAAAGAAGTCAGGAGCCCAGAGGAGTGGGCAATGGTGGAGTTAAGACGACAGAAAATGGTTAGAGTGCAGGAAAGAAGGTGAAGAAGACAATTTTAGAGAAGATAATTTCCCGTCGCTGTCAGGTTTCGAACCGGGGACCTATTGAATGAGAGGCAGAAACGTAACTTCTAGACCACGAGAGCCTCTAATGTAATATTTAATTCATTATTGTCCCAAAAGAGCAATTTGTAGACTAGGACACTAAAAATCTTTCATTGTACCGATCCTGTACACGCTTCAAAAGAGCGGTGTTTAATATTGAGCACAAATAGAGAAACGTTATTACCGGATAAAGATTAAAAAAAAAGCTTGTTATGTCTCTGGCCCACTGGTCCACAGGAGCGCCTTGCAAATTTATGTTCACATTGTGGCAAATTAATAAATGAGCTACATTAAAAAAAATGTTCACGTGGACATTCAAAAGTGAGCAAGCTATAAATAATATGTTTAACACTAACTACTTACACGTCTCCAGCCCCTCCCCCCTCCCCAGCGCCAGTTTGTGCATCCAAGCACGACAAAAAAGTGCACCATTGGTTTTTTTCTACAGTTACACTCTCAGTATATCCCTACTGTTACATGTACTCCACTATAATGTTGTTACTGGTGCACTCCTTATAACCTGACCACATTTAGACTAAAAAACCCATCACTTAGATAATTGTCCCGTTTATCTTAAGCGTTCATAACATTTTCTAAAATTGTCGTCGATTGGCTATGGCGTTTGGCTACACACCACATCTATCTGCTGCCGCTGTTGCTATGCTGTTTGGCATCAGTTCCGTAAATGGGACAGAATAGTATGCCGGTCTTTTTGGTGCGTAGTTACGCCTGTGTTGGCTATTTCAGTTTCTCTCAACAACATTTCTAGTGGGTCTTTTCCGTTCAACCTGCTTTGAAGGTGTGCTAGAGTTGCAGTTGAGGCTTCCTGCAGCTTCCCTGAGCCAAACCCCTCTATTCCAGAAGGCCGATACGAGCGCCTTGTTGCGGGTTGCGATGCTAAATCAAGGTATACTGTTTGAGCCACGCATAGAGAAAGGTTCCAATAAAGTTGTGTTTTTTTATATTCTGACAAGGAATTATCAAGTACATCCGATCCATTTTTTTGTCGAAATTTTACTTACCCATGTTGTCTCACCACATAAAAGACCCTATTTGCATTGCTTAGAGACTATCTGGCTTATTTAAAGGTAAACAATCACAAAACTTCCTATGATTACACTTCAGCGATAGCCAAATCACGAGCAAAAGAAATCAACACGAAAATACTTCGGGGTAATTTAATCAATCCATGATTGAAAAGTGTTGCTGTGCACCGACTGGCCTTTTATTCCTCTCCGGAATGGCCGGCACGCCCCTCACGTCTGACACTTGTGACGTCATAGCTGAGATCTTTAGTTCTAGTTATTATAACCTCTTTGATATGGACACAGTTGGCTCAAACAGAAACTTCAAAATGTTTTCACTCATTCATCGTGTTAAAGCCTTGCACTACCCACTCATGCTGCACACCAATCTAAAACTAAATGGATTGTACATCATCTAACATATGAACTTGTCATCTACGAAAAGAATAGGCTGAGATATTGTCACTCAAAATCAACCTAAAAAGTCAGACTTGGAAAAAATATGCGTAATCAAAGAATGTTAAGGGTGTGTCGGTGTGTTTATTGAGGTGCATCAACATTGGCAATGACAGTGACAATGACAATCTTTATTCATCTCACAGGGAGAAATTTGTCTTGGTCATTTACAATGGCAGTGGATGTTACAAAGGTAAGGTGGGCTCTCGCATATACACAACAAAACAGGGCATTAGTAAATGCATGTTTTACGTGTTGAAACAACCCGTTCCGTAAAGCATTTTCTCTCTCTCTCTCTTTCTCTCTCTCTCTCTCTCTCTCTCTCTCTCTCTCTCTCTCTCTCTCTCTCTCTCTCTCTCTCTCTCTCTCTCTGTTTCATTCGTAGCACTGTGTGTTCAGTAACCTCACAACAGTCGGTACGGATGAAATACTATGTCTGTCTGTTCTGTTTTTCTTGGAAATGTATCGTTAACTGTCGGTGGAATGGACATGTATTGAATGTCAAATAAATGGAGAATATTATTGTCTCTGCAATGAGCAATATCGTTTTCGATATTTTCAAACATATTGGAAAACAGAACAGTCACAAACACCACGCAAAACCTGGACTTAACTTTTAAAGTGTTATTAGAATTTTGTTTAGAAGCCATTAGATAAGTAGAGCACGACTCCTTTTTGCGCATGCACTGTGTTAGTTAGACTTGCACATAATCATCTGTCACTGAGGAACAGAATCCAAGAAACTGCCATAATTTAGGTGGTCTACCTGGAATGAACAAAACGACAACCGTGAGAATCAATCAACAGTAAGCTTCGTTTAGAGCACTACACCACGCAAGTTCTGGAACGTCACGTCTTATCCTTATTTTTGTCATGGTGTCATTCAAGTAGACATCTCCATGTACGACAAAGCACATTCTCACAGGGCCAGCGCCTCTCGACAATTCTTGGGAAATCAAACCAAACCAAATAGTGGAGTGGTCACCAGTAAATATCCACGTTTCAAAACCTACTGATACGATGAACCCTAAGTTTCCTCAGTCCCGAGAAGGCCTAGGTTGAACCCCACGAAACAGAAGCTGAAGAATCACGACTTGACGCCCAGTCGAGACAGTTCTGTTTGCAACTCTCTGTCACGTAGATGAATGAAATGACAAATGTGACGCAGCGTGGTGGAATCAGGCTCTCATCAATTTTTGGGTATATAGAGTTATTGGAATCTTCTTAAAGCTTGTTCACTTGTCTTTATTTAAATGAAAAAAATATCTTTTTATCTTGAATACAAGTCGAGATATTTGCGAATGAAGAAGGAGGGGGTGCCTGTTTTCAGAGGTAAAATTAGTGAGAAAATGGCCGCCAAAGAATAGTTATTTCCTTAACTTTAGAGTCCCCGGTAACTGAAAATTTACATTTTTTGTGCCTTTAATCAACATTTTAAAGAAAAACCCAGACAGAAATAAGTTCTTTAACGGGCATGAAAGATGTTGAGCCAAAAAATAAAAATTTGATAAAAATTCACAAACCTACGGAAAAATGCAAGTTCTTCACTTTGATTATTTTGACGAGAGCCTGATTCCACCACGCTGCCTCACAAATACCAAAATGACCAAAATTTATCAGTCCATGACCAAAGGGTTCGTGCTCTAAACAAAACCAATGTCACCTCAACAAAATACTAACAAGCAGTGGCGAAGGCTGACTTGTTTGACAGGGTAATCAAAGAGACACAAAGAACGAAATACAGATAAAGTCATACACAAAAAGTTTTCCCAGAACGGGAACATAATGAACAAAACGTCTTATTTCAAGGTGGCATCACTAAATTGTAAATGGAAACAAATCGTTAATTCATGTTGTATGTTGACCCATAAAAAACCCAACAAAAAATGTAATATCTCATTAATTAATTACTGTCCATATTTTAGGAAAAACATAATTATAACATTTAAACAAGCTATAGAACTAATTATCTCAAGATGTTTAAACAGTAAATGCAACTAAAGATGTGAATACGCGAACAGGAGTCAAAGAAACAGAGATGACAATACTACAAAATGTATTATCAATTTGGTTTCGAATGTGGTTGTCTTTTTCTAGTAGCCTTTCGCAGCCAGAAGTCAATATAACCATGAAATGATATGATTATAGGGTTCTAAAAAGTAGAGGGAACCCCCCCCCCCAAAAAAAAACAAAAAAAAAAAAAAAAAATAAAACCTAAAAAATATAGCAGTCATGAGATTATTAGGAGTTTTTCCTCTCTTACCTTTGTGAGGTAGACTCAACCAGTTTAATTGTTAGCTTACACAATAATAGTTGATTGCGACTGCTTAAAAGAGTGGCCCAAAAATGGTGAATAGGATATTTATGAGGAAATGAAAGAGTTTTTAGTGTTTTGCACACTGCTTGTTGGTGATTTCCTGAACATCTTTTACCATTTAAATTTATCAGGCCATTTTCTATTAAGATCTACCGGTTAATTTGACTGCGTTAAGGAAGGAAAGCAGTGATTATTTGATTATGTAGACGTTTTGCACCTTCTGACGAGCACATTCAATATTAAGTCTAAATATTGCATGGTATTTGTCATTTCTCTGCTTTCCAATCTGTTTGAAACTATCGAAATAAAATAGCGTTTATAGCCGTAACAAAATTCTACTTTCATTTGATAAGCAATGTATATCCATTCCAACAATGTTGATTCACCTCAATGCACGCGCGGACACACTTTTAAGATTCTTTAGTTTAGCAAATTTAGGGAAAATCTGACATAAAAAAGTTAATTTTAAGTGACTATATGTCTGGTGACTGTCATGATCAATGAATTATTAATGTGCCAAATGATGCAGAATTTATTTAGCTTTATATTGGTAGGCTGCATGAGTTGGTAGTGAAAGATCTTAAAACAATAATTGTATGAATATGATTTCGAGTTAATTTTAGACGACACTGTATACTCAATTTTGCCACCTTCCCAACTACGATGTACTAGAGTGCTTTGAATTTAAATTAATTGTTTAAAATGTAAACATTTTTGCCTTCTTATTTCAAAATTAGAACCCCCATACTCATTCAAAAAGTGTCTTCATATTTTCAGAAATAAAACTCTGACTTGCAATAAGAACTTTATAGATTCTCTCCCCATTATCTGACCTATCCAAGGCCCCCGTCCGTCTATGAACTCACACTTACACAAACCTGATCACCCGTCCGTCTATGAACTCACACTTACACAAACCTGATCACCCGTCCGTCTATGAACTCACACTTACACAAACCTGATCGTCCGTCCGTCCCTTCACACAACGGGACATCAGCTAAATTCTCTATTTCTCTTCCCACACATTACAAGATATCTGCTAATTTCACAATTTCACACCATCTGGTTTGAATCTTATTTAAGCTTATAAATTGTTATTGATCACAAAAATTGTTCTTTTTTATCTGTCTGTAATTTTATAAATATACGTGGAAGAGATAATTGAGAGAGCAGGCACTTGTGGGTGTGTCCGCTGGCGAATGTGTGTGTGTGTGTGTGTGTGTGTGTGTGTGTGTGTGTGTGTGTGTGTGTGTGTGTGTGCGTGCGTGTGTGTGTGTGTGTGTGTGTGTGTGTGTGTGTGTTTGTGTGCGTGTATGCCATACACATGTGCCATCAGCTAGATAATGAATATTTAGTTTATCTTATCAGATCTTCAGATTACTAAGATTTTTAAGTTCGTTTTAGCAAAAAGACAACATTTTCCCTTGTAGGTAATAAATTATGTTTCTTTAAAATAATCGTTATAAAAAGACACTTTATTTTTCCATTGTGTCCACAAAGTTATTTTTCCTCATTGTTCCAAAACATTTTCATAAACACAGTTCGATATTTCGAACTCATTTTCAGAT
>NW_004798428.1:170477-175477 GCF_000002075.1 Aplysia californica
AAGAGCCCATGGCATACAGGGCGCTTACGTCCCGTGAGTAAAAAATAGTAAGGTACAATACGGTGACTACCGTGACACTTATTGTTTTATGAATCTCACACTCAGTGGCACCTAGTGATTTAGATAAAGATATGAAAACTGACTTAATCTCATCGCTGTCACAGATAAAACAATAAGTGATTTATTGTTGTTTCAATGCCCTGTTCTTTTTTTTTCTGACAATAACTTTACGTGAGATATTAGCTTTCCCTTTGCTTTTGCTTCTTTTCATTTTTTGACTGGCAGTTTGTACTTCTGCCTTTCCATGATTGTTCTTGGGAGATTACAGCTGTGCTTTCTCGTTGCCTACTGCCAATTTGTGTACAGTTTTCCCTGCTAGCCTTTGTGGTATAGGGAGACATCTCACAGGGCAGTGGGGGCTTTGGTAAGCTTTATGGCGCCTCTCATCACAAAGATGGTCCCGTCTTTTGGTATATGTGATATTTTCTAGAGCACCTGTGTACCGAGGGTTCCCCTCTACTCTCCACTACCATCCCCCTTTTGAATTTGGTTTGCGATTACTTAGCAGATTACCTCCACATCTGAAGGCATTTCCCCTCTCCACTACCAGGGGACGCGCTGGGTAAAGTATGAGGACCCAACACTACTTCAGTAAATACGGTCTTCTATCTTTACCGCTTTGGGATATTTGATCATCAAACTTGTTTTAGCCACTGAGTGTTTTTTGGGGCTTCGATTTATGTTCTTAAAAAAAAAAAACCCAATAGAACAGTAGTCTGGAGTCAGATTACTGGTCGTTTAAAAACTTTTCACTTTTCGGGTAATCGACTTCTGTGGTGTAGAGGTCAGGAGCTTCGCTGACGCGCGCAGAAGATTGTGTGCGTTTGATTCAAGAGTGTTGGGGGGGGGGGGATTTTTTATTGAGTGTCTCCGTCTTAATGCCTGGGTTGGACTTGGCGAGTGTTTTGGTTCTTTTCGCACCATTATCTTATTTAAAAAACCCAACCATTTTGCCCTGGCCATTTTGTTTGTCAAAAAAGTTTTGAATTGCCATTTGTGTCTCCCAGTGTCATAGTATTATGTTCCAATGCAGTAGCAGCTCTTTTGACATTTCGCAAACGACTTGAATTGGCGGATTTTTTATAAGTCGGGAAAATCGCGAGAACAAAATGCATTTCTCTCTCCTTTAAAATACATTTCTAGGTTATGAAAAGTAGAAGAGATTGCTGACAGTATTGTAAATGAGCTGGATGCTATATTTCATCAGAATGTCTATTACATTCACCTCGCATATGAGGACTCTGTTTAGCACTGTTGGATAGACACATTAGCTGTAAGTGACTGTAGATTCTCTTTTCCTGACTCTTGGATGGACACATTAGCTGTTAGTGACTGTAGATTTGGTTATTTGTTAGTGACTGTCGATGTGATAATTGCCATCTCACCCATGAGGCTGATGTTCATGCTGTCCTGAAAGCCTTGCTTGGCAAACACCACAATGTTGATGATGTTGGAGGCCACGCCGAACAGACTGAGGAGACCAGAGATGACCACCGCGTTGACTACTTCGATCGTATACAACTGTTCATCGCTTACGATATTTGCATAATATGAACCAGAGGGGGACAGAGTTGTCATAGGCAAGCTCTGGCTGTCATGGCGAGAGTAAGTTGAGTTGTTTCCCCATATATGGGAAATTGACATTCTGGGTGGGAGAGACGTGTGGGACATCGACACCACAGTTACTTTAGCGCGAGGCTCCTCCCCTATTTCAGGCACAGACCTTGATTTATACACTCAGTACAAAGGAAACCAAGGCTCAATTAAAAAAAAAACACAAAAAACCTCCCACATGCTAGTTGAACATTTCTCTTTCTTTGTGTTAATGCAACACACTTGAACGGGATATTAAGATGAAGATTATGTATTTAAAATTGTACAACAAGAATGTATTACTTGTCATTACATCTGTGTCATATAATCAAATACAATGACGCTGGTCATTTATCGCTGTTATTGTAGTCAGATTTGTGTAGTTATACTGAACGTCAATGCTGACAGTCTATTATAACCATTATTCTAACTATTTGAGCAAACATTCAGCACATAATTATAAAGATCTGAATGTCACAGTCATCGTAGTGACAATATCGACCCTCCATCAAAAGGGGTAAATCTCTTCGTTTGTCAGATTCATTATACAACTCTTTGTTGCGTATGACTCTGACCCTGTGTGCCCATTACCACAGCAGATTTAAAAAAATGGTATCTTATCATAGGTCGACCTTTATGAACCCGTAGACTAGACGGGTGTGCTACATGTTATGTCAGCAATTATAAGTCAAAACACAGACAAAATGTGAAAGACAGCGAATGTTTGATCATTGATTTGTGCTCACTTAATCGCTATACTTAAATCTATTTACAAAAAAATTGACATTTCCGCTGGTGTTAACAGTCTCTCACGCGCTTTTTTTTGGGAGTTTGTCTTTCTTTGTTGGATTTTTCTTGGTTTTAAAATGTACGACTCATCGACACTATTTATTTAGCTCGTAAAGGAGACGGACTACGACTCTACCTGTCAAGGCCTACCCAGGTTGTGAGGAATATAATGTCACAGCAGAAAGACGAGGTACTTGATGATGAAAAAATGTCTTCACGCGAGACTCGAACGTGTGTCTTCTACGTGTGACAGCGAGGGCCATGACTTCATACCACAGACGCCGGTGATGTTTCTGTGTGTTGTGACAGGAGGGAAACTTTGTCTGAATAAAGCGATACAAAGT
Source organism: Aplysia californica (assembly GCF_000002075.1). Lineage (NCBI taxonomy): Eukaryota > Metazoa > Mollusca > Gastropoda > Aplysiida > Aplysiidae > Aplysia > Aplysia californica. Next base: position 173,264 of record NW_004798428.1, read on the forward strand.
TCCGAACCATGCATATGAGAAATAATACAAACAACCGCAATATACAACCGATTTACTGACGGGCCTATTCATATAACCAAGGCTCAGTGACACTTAAAGAGTTTCGAGAAAATGGGGAAAAAATGATTTTGATAAAGACAACTCCCGGTGGAAAGAAACGTTTATTAGCATGAAGGTTACGTTTTTAACTTTCTGATAATTTGTAGCAGCCTACCTCCAGCAGAAAAGGCACCCCCCCCTCAAATTCTAGTTCTCTTGCATTCAATACCAAGGTTAAGTTCATGCTGCTGAATGTAAACTTCCCTTAGACCTGGTATTTTATTTGATTGTAAAGGGGGAAAACACCCAAGTCCAAGTCAGCAAGTAGTCTATTCCACAGCGTTGTCTTCGTTGACACCAGACTGGAGACTTTCTTAGAAGTGTCTGGCATTTGTGGGAATGATCTTTTTACTGCAGAGTCCCATCACATCCTTCAACTTTGCCTTCATATCAACAGGGGTCTGTTGTATTGATTTTTTATCTCTGCTGTGAGAACAGATCAGATCCCACGTTTGAACAATGTCACTTTCTTCCACGGTTCCACTTTGTGACAGTGTACCGGCACCAAACTTCTGTTGGGTGAGGTTCAAATGTTAAGTAGAGTGTGTTCTGTCTGGCTCTTCGCTTTGTCCAGAGGAGAATCAGTGGACACTGCTGAAAAACGTTTACTACCAAAGGGTTCTTTGAAAGCAGACTTCGGAATCTTCATCAAAACCGTTTTACCGGGTGAAATGACAATGAACTAAGTAGCTACAATGAAGCTTATGTTACAGTGATCTTCTTGATTTGCTTTCACCAGTGGGAATCATGGCTTGCTCCACATTTTCTCTTTTCTCTGCTAGCCCAAAGTTCTCATCTTTGGGCAAGAAAATGTGACCCCTGTACAGGAAAATGTAATAGACCCTTTCATACATGTTTCCTTTCTTTGAGTGATTGAAGGAAAGCTATCGTTCCTTTATTCCTATTCTGTCCAGGACATCCGTCATTGAGCAAAATTAAGTGTCTTGGCATTTGACGCCCTCCGTTTTAGAACTTTGAGAAAGCACGAACAGACTTCAGCTGACCCCTTTGAAAGCTTCCGCCTCATCCCGTCGTCCCCATTCTCACATTTTCCTCCCTCCACGTCTATCTCTCTGTCTCTTTCTGTCTGTCTCTGTCTCTGTCTCTGTCTGTCTGTCTGTCTCTCTTTCTCTCTCTCTCACTCCCTCTCTCTCTCACTCTCTCTCTCTCCCTCTCTGTCTCACTCTCACTTTCACTCTCACTCATTCTCTCTCTCACTCCCTCTCTCACTCTCCCTCTCTCTCTCTCTCTCTCTCTCTCTCTCTCTCTCTCTCTCTCTCTCTCTCTCTCTCTCTCTCTCTCCCTCTCTCTCATATTTTAACTAAATTAATAAATGCTAACATGGCTGATACAGTTCGAGCATGTGCAATGTGGGGCCGATGAATAAAACACAAAACAATTATAGCAAAAAATTTAAACGAGAAAAGTTATAGATTTATTACTGAAATTTTAGCTTTTTTTGTTTGAGATATAAAGCAAAACACTCATGTCCGGGATCGAATTTTTGCATAAAAAAGAACAATCACAGCCCAATGAAAACATATAATCCCTCTAAACCAAAGTTCATTTAACGAGAACAAAATGAAGTTAGCTACAACTATTCATAAAAAAAAGATGAAAATCATCTTGATTAATAATAAGATGAAATCTTCATCAAAAGCGTTTTACCGTGTGAAATGACAATGAACTAAGTAGTTACAATGAAGCTTATGTTACAGTGATCTGGCCAATGCTCACTATTGTCAGCAAATCAAAATGAGAAAATATTTCCAAACAGAAAAATGAATTTAATTTTATCTGCACTTTGTTTCAGGGAAAGTTAGTTTCACACATCGGACGATCAATAGCTGAAGACTGACTTGATGAATGTGAGAATGACTTGCATTGAGTCGCATCACTGTGTAGGCCTGGTAGGTACAGCTAGTGGACACTGTGGATCCTGATTCACTCATTGACAGGGGATAGGCAAATTCCTCAACAAGACCCTCCAATTGGCTTCTGAATCTCAACATGTGCTGCTGAGGTATCCGATTGATATGTGGAAGAAGAGATTTTAAAAACAACAGATTTTCATCTTCCTCTTCCCTCCTCCTCTCCTTGGGTTTGTTAAGGCGG
>NW_004798428.1:177647-178919 GCF_000002075.1 Aplysia californica
ACGGGCCTATTCATATAACCAAGGCTCAGTGACACTTAAAGAGTTTCGAGAAAATGGGGAAAAAATGATTTTGATAAAGACAACTCCCGGTGGAAAGAAACGTTTATTAGCACGAAAGTTACAACGATTTTAGCTTTCTGATAGATTTGTAGCAGCCTACCTCCAGCAGAAAAGGCACCCCCCCCCCTCAAATTCTAGTTCTCTTGCATTCAATACCAAGGTTAAGTTCATGCTGCTGGGCATAACCTTCCTTTAGACCTGGTATTTTATTTGATGGAAAAGGGGGAAAACACCCAAGGACGTTCAACACTGGGGTTAAGTCCAAGTCAGCAAGTAGTCTATTCCACATAGTCATCAGCATTGTCTTCGTTGACGTCAGACGGGAGACCTTCTTAGAAATGTCTGGCATTTGTGGGAATGATCTTTTTACTGCGGAGTACCAACACATCCTTCAATTTTGCCTCCATATCAACAGGAGTTTGTTGTATTGATTTTTTTCTCTGCTGTGAGAACAGATCAAATCCCACTTTTGAACAATGTCACTTTCTTCCACGGTTCCACTTTGTGACAGTGTACTGGCACCAAACTTCTGTTGGGTGAGGTTCCAGTGTTAAGTAGAATATGTTCTGTCTGGCTCTTCGCTTTGTCCAGAGGAGAATCAGTGGACACTGCTGAAAAACGTTTACTACCAAAGGGTTCTTTGAAAGTAAACTTCGGAAGGCACTCATTGGCATTTCATAAAGTCCAAAATGACCTTCCCCTGGAAAGAATTCACAATGAAAAGGTGCGATTGTTTACTTTCTTGATTTGCTTTCACCAGTGGGAATCATGGCTTGCTCCACATTTTCTCTTTTCTCTGCTAGCCCAAAGTTCTCATCTTTGGGCAAGAAAATGTGACCCCTGTACAGGAAAATGTAATAGACCCTTTCATACATGTTTCCTTTCTTTGAGTGATTGAAGGAAAGCTATCGTTCCTTTATTCCTATTCTGTCCAGGACATCTGTCATTGAACAAAATTATGTGTCTTGGCATTTGACGCCCTCCGTTTTAGAACTTTGAGAAAGCACGAACAGACTTCAGCTGACCCCTTTGAAAGCTTCCGCCTCATCCCGTCGTCCCCATTGTAACATTTTCCTCCCTCCACCTCTTTCTCTCCTTCGCTTTCTGTCTGTCTCTGTCTGTCTGTCTGTCTGTCTGTCTGTCTCTCTTTCTCTCTCTCTCTCTCCCTCTCTCTCTCTCTCTCTCTCTCTCCCTCTCTCTCTCACTCTCACT
>NW_004798429.1:0-5278 GCF_000002075.1 Aplysia californica
TTTTTTTTATTTGACAACAGGCGTGCTTATTAGCACGCTATATCTGTCTGATGCCCTTCCGTATAACATAGTTCATAATTTAATTAACACATTAACCCTTACAAGTCTAAAGTCTCTTCCGTAGCAAGTTTTAATTGAAGATATGCACACATCAGCATTTTCATCATTTTCAAAAAAGTATGATACTTTAAAGCGGCACGATTGTATTTATTGCGCTCCAAAATGTTTTAAAAAGAATGAAGATTTGACATATGAGGACACATTTGCCGGCAGATGTTTGTGATGAACGACGAAAACAAAAGAACACAAAATAGAGCAGTGTGTATTCTATAGACGTCCTGACTTGTAAAGGTTAGCAGATGTTGTTTCAGCTATGTATGTCTGCCAGGGCCAACTCGGGCCGTGTGGGGCTGGCATGTCGATTACATGGGGGAGGCAAAAAGTATACAGATTAAAACAAAAACAAAAACAAAAACACAATCAAAAAGAAAGAAAGAAAATACCAACATCACTCATTGCACCTATTATCCAAACAAAGGAATGCAGTTACATGTATATATAATGTATTGCATAACATATACATTACTGTGTGTGGCGTCGGTATCTTGTGGTAAGGCTGGCGGACTCGTAATCTTAAGGTTGCTGGTTCGAGGGTCTGAACCTCAGGCTCGACGTTGTGTCCTTGGGAAAGGCACTTCACACGAATTTTCCTCACTTCAACCGGGTGAGTTTGGGTACCTAGCTATAGACAGCGAAAGACCTTGTCAGTAAGTTTGTGTTTCTTGTCCCTATAAAATGGCAGCTTGCATTGTGCAGTACATGTAATTCCCAGGATGTTGAGGTTGTTTCAATATGCTCTCAAGTCTGCTGGAGTAATAATATTATTATATAGACTGTAAAGCGCATAGAGCTTGCTGTTGAACGGTAATTTGCGCTATACAATTAATGTTATCTTTTCTTATTACACGTAATGACAAAGCCAACAGTGGCGGTGGTAGTCTAGTGGTTAGGCTACCAGATCCGTTATCGTGAGATTGAGATGAGCTCGGGCGTTCAAGACTCACACGCTCACACATCTGGTCTGACGTCGTCGCCTCAGACTCACAACTATAACTATTTTGTTTGAAGGGGGCTCTCGTGGTCTAGAGGTCAATGTGTTGGTCTCTCATTCAAAGGTCCCGGGTTCTTCTTTAACATTGTCTCCTTTCAGCTCCTTTCCTACTCTCTAGCAATGTTCTGTCGTCTGCTTTCGTCTCCTCTTTCTGCCCCCACCCCCTCACCTCCTTTGCGCCCTCCTCTGGGCTCCTGGCTCTTTCTGCAGCCTTTCTACTGCTACTCCTTGGCCCATTCTTACTGCTGTCTTTCAGCCACACCTCTGATCTTCTGGTAGGAAAGATCTGCACCTAGTCTTCTCAGACAAGGCCGTAAAACATTTACCAAAAAGAAGTGCGCGCGCTCTCTCTCTCTCTCTCTCTCTCTCTCTCTGTCAGAGAGCAGTTACTTTGGACAAATTATTAGTTATGAGGCGACGCGTTCTGTCCTTAGGAGACGCACTTTACATGGATTTCCCATTTGGCTCCATTCTTTCGGAGATGGACGTTACGCTCGGAAGTCCCGCCTCAGGTCTTAACCGTATCCGTACGTCGTGTTTTACTATAGTGTCCATACGACGTGGGGAACTCTGTGCCCCCACTTTCCAGAGAGAAAATTTACTCGTTAATCCGATCCGTACGCTTTGCATAGCAGTCGGTCAAAATGATTTTTTGAGAAATACTGAAAGTTTCAAAGAGATCTTCGTACTCGAAAGAAGCATTCTAAAATAAATGTGAAGAATAAAACCCCGGGGGTACAAAAATGACCCCAGGGCGTACAGATAGGGTTAATTGTGCAACGGCAAAGAACTCGATCATTTCACCACTGATGCCGGTGTGCTGGCCTTGGACAGGTTTAGGGTTAATGAAACGGTGACAAATCGCTACCTTAGAAGTACAAAGATCTGTCTACTCAGCACCTAATTTTGAGAAATTTGACGTCAAAGCATAATACGACCTTATGCAGTTGCGAGCGCCGTAAAACCTCTACTAAAACCAAACTAAACTGACGTCAAAGATTTTTGAGTTTCACAACTTGTCAAGCTTTTCTTTGTTTAATGCAAGTCTTTGAATATCTTGGTAACGACTCTGAATAATCTCACGATTTTGGTAGGGCAGATAGAACATGTGTTTCTGACTTCATGGTCTTAGTACTTAACACAGAACGGCTTTAGATGTTTGATAGAACTTTGCAATTCTGTGGTAGCGACAAACCAAAAGACAGTGACAAATATGACAGGGACAAACGCAACAGTGTCAAACAAGATGGTGACAAACAGGACGGTGAATGAGTCAACTCCTTCCTACTTCCTTCAGGCACCGTCATATTGCCACCAGCTTACGACCACCATGAGCTTGTATAACAATCTGACGTATCAACAAAGTTAATCAGTTAAACTGGAAACGCCCTTCTAAAATAATATTAGATCTACTGCACTTACAAAACATCACTTCTCGCTTGCTGTAGGAATTAAACATCCTCCTGAACATACCCCCACCCCTCCTCCTGCTTAGAAATCAAACAAATAGAAGAAAAAAAGAAGAAAAAAAAAAGAAAGAAAAATTTAATTTTTCACCGGCAGCGCTGACAGACTACACAAGCGGCTCTCTCCCCCTCTCTCTTTCTCGCCCTCCAGAAATAACCTGAGGTCATTACACTTATATCGATCGTTTCGTTTCTCTCCTCCTCCTCCCCACTCCTCTGTTCTCTGTTCTCTTTCTCCTCCTCACTCCTCCTCCTCCCCACAGGCCCGTGTAGCGAGCGGGCGTGTGCCCCATCCCAGGGCAGACAGCAGCCGCTTTCGCCAGCCAGTTGGAACCAGTTGAAACTGGTTCTCTGTGCTTCGTCTGTCTAGGGGTGGGTGGGTGGGTGGCGTCTGGGATCCGGAATGAATCCAATCCATCCGTTCCAGCCGCCAATGTGTCACGACGCGGTGGAATCAAGCGCTGGTCAATTTTGGGGGGCGTGTGGAGTTATCAGTTTTACCAGAAAACGTGTCCATATGCCTTGCTTTGACTGAGAAAAGTACCCATCTATGTTGAATAGAAGCTGAGATAATTGCAATTGAAGGAGGTGGCGGACGCTTGGTTTCAGAGGTAAAATTATAATTATAAGCGAGAAAATGGCCGCCAAAGTTAGGTAATTTCAATATCTTGAGAGTGCTTGAAAACTGGAAATTTACACATTTTGCACCTTTAATCAATGTTTTCCAGTAAAATTCACATGTAAATTTTAAATGCACATAAAAGGTGTTGAGCCAAAAAAAAAAAAAAATTATTATTCTTTTTAAATCGATAAAAATTGACAAACTGGCGGAAAAATGCTTGTTCCTTCGATTTCATTATTTTAACGAGCGTCTGATTTTACCACGAGGCCAATATTTCCATCTTTTCCTGTCCACTGTTCAGGCAAAACTGTCAGATCCATAGCTCACCAAGTCTGAAGGCATACTTTTCCGATTACATTTTGTAGCCCTACCCATAGGTATTACATGTATTGTGTATTAGTATTGGACAGTGGAGGATCTTGTCAGTATGTTGGTAGTGTTCTTGTGCCTATCCATTCTTCTTCTTCTTCTTCTTCTTCTTCTTCTTCTTCTTCTTCTTCTTCTTCTTCTGCTTCTTCTCATCACAATTATTATTTGTTTAGTCAGTCGTGCATGATGGGGATCGGGCCAGATAGAAAATCTGGTGGAGCCAGTTATATACATTGTAAAGAACATAGATATAGAGCATACTGTAGAGCGTGGATATGCGTTATATAGATGTAATTATAACATTATTTTTATTATAGGCCCAATTTGTAGTTTATAGATATTTTAATCTTAATGAAGATGTTTAAGGCTCCTTTCGACACAATTTAGATATGCATTTTAGGAGGCGAAAGTCAACCCTGCCTGCAAGAGACAAACCAGAGCTGAGAAGGATACAACATCTCAACGGATAGACTGAGATACTTGATGTAAACTTCAATCTCCCCCCCCCCCTTTTACACACACACACACACACACACACACACACACACACACACACTCTCTCTCATACACAGAGGAATCGAACTCAAGGTCTTCTACTACGACAGCGTAATGTCTAACCGCCACATCACATACACACGCACAGGAACCAAACCTACGACCTCTGCGTAAGGCTGCGAAGTGCCTAACCGCTGCACCACAAACGTATGTGACCAGTATTCTGAATACAATCGAACCTGCTCTAACGACCAACCACCCGAGACAATCACCTGTACAAACGAGCACTTCTCATTTCCTGCCTAGGGATTTTGTTCTAGACTAATACAGGTACTTTACTTTTACTTTTTTTCTTCCGCTTGTACCGGTGGGTGTCGCGGAGAGACACAGGCGTCTGTCTGCAGCAAGGCGAGTGGCCTGTAGGAGGGACATCCCGTGAGCTCTAAAGGTGTCTCTGGCTCTACAGGCGTCTGTCTGCAGCAAGGCGAGTGGCCTGTAGGAGGGACATCCCGTGAGCTCTAAAGGTGTCTCTGGCTCTCCATCCAGAATATTTAATGTTGTATGCTCCAGGAGCTGGATGGTTTGAGGGCATCCGTGTGAGGTGTCTCAACCACTTGACTAATACATGTTATAAATACATGTATAATAATATTTATTATTCGTATTGTAATGACGCTCTCCAAGAGGACTAGATCTACAAGTAGTTGGCTGGCTATAAATATTGTTGAATCCCGAGCAGAGTGTCCTTTAGGTCTCAAAAATTAATTTGCTCTTGACATTTACTGGAATCATGTCATGTTCTTCCTTTATATATGATTGTACTCTACATTTTACCTTTTCCATGTAACAACTATGACTATAATTCAATATGTTGTGCTGACCCTTTCTCTGAACTTTAATAATAATACTTATAGATGAGCATTAAATTCTGCAAGATGCAAGAATGAACTTTGATCTCGTTAACGACGTCTTGGTTGTCACTGGATGTCATAAGGGACGCAAGAGGTTACCACTCTCTTGTGGGTATTAACCCATAACCAACCCAATTTCTTGAGGACTCGGACAAATATCACAAACAACACTACGGTATCTCATTTTAACCGTCATTGTAATCCGTTATATATGTATATATATATATATCTCCACAGAGTCAGACAGACAGACAGACAGACAGACAGACAGACAGACAGACAGACAGACAGACAGACAGACAGG
>NW_004798429.1:9326-11403 GCF_000002075.1 Aplysia californica
GGAAGATTTATCGAGCGCACTGAGAGCAGTGCCGTCTGAGTGCACATAAGAGAAAACAGGTCATGGTGACCTCTTTGAGAACAATCTTTTTTGTTGTTGTCGTTGTAAATAATGTGTAAGTGTAAGCGTTTAGTGCCAGGATTTAGGTTATTGAGGAGGCAGGATCCGCGGATTTAACGTCCATCTTCGATAGGACTGAGCTAGAGCCTTGAAAATACTACAAAACAATTCAAGTTTAAAAACTGAGCCAACAGACTATTCTTCAGGAGCTGTCATCATTTATCATCATCATCATCATCATCATCATCATCATCATCATCATCATCATCATCATCATCATCATCATCATCGTCATCATCTTCATCATCGTCATCATCGTTCTTATTTCATAATTCGGGGACGGTTTTGCTAGGGTTGTCTTGTCTGAGAGTTCTTGTTACTTTTACTTACATTAGAATAATATCATAGGCTACAACTGTTAATAAAGTTTGCAATGTCAGTGTCACTGAAAAGTGAAGTCGTGTACTTGAGAGTTCTTTCGCCTTTAGGGCTTGGTTTTTTGCTAAATCCATTGAACTAAAACATTCCAAGGAAAAATGCCCAGTCTAAAAAGATGCCCAGTTTATATGCAATCAGCTTTTATAGATATATACATACATAGTAACGAAAAGTGCTCAGTGACATCAGTAGTCCAGTGGTTAGGTTATCGGACTCGTTATTGCGTGACCTTGTGGATTTGGGTTTGGAGGCCCAGCTCTGTCCTTGGAACAGGCAAATTCTATACATTTTAATATTCCCATTTGGCCATTTGGCTCGGTTCTATCAGAGATGGGCGTTGGTTCCGGAAGCATGCTAGTTTGTCACAGGTCCAGTTTGTCACACCTCGACTGTGCCGTGCTTGATGGAAGTTATCACTGATACTCTCAAAAAGAGTAAATGATTGATTTTTTGATAGTATGAATTGAATTTTATTTTTCAATTGTTTTTAACGAAAGAACTTTCATTGCTGAAATTTTACAGAGTAATTTTCTTTGCTTTGTTTTAAAAAAGGAAGAAATATTGAACAATACAAGCTGAATGGACATTTAAGAGGGACTATCTCTACACCACCAATTTGAAGGTGGAGAATTAAAAAAAACTAACCACCAATTTGAAGGTGGAGGATAAAAAAAACCTTAAGTTACAACTACAGTGTAAAAGTTTTGTTATTACGACTGTCATAAATACTCAAATACTTAAACTTAAATGAATTGGTGACAAACTGAGCCTGTGACAAACTGGGCTGCCCCCCTTAAATCCTGAGATCCAACCTCTTAAATGTGGCTGCAGATTAGCAAGGTGTTAAACCTATAGACTATAATAGATTTCGCAATCTTTTGTAAAGAGCTTGGAAGCACAACAAAACGTTGTTAAGGACTAACAAAAGCACTCAAAAAAGGGGGAAGGTGATTGGACCAAAGTAGCCGATGTAATTTTTTAAAGAAAATAAAGACAATCGCCTTTTTGTCCTAAGTAATAGATACTATTCTGCCAGCTTATGTACTAATTTTGAAACCGCTTGGCTTAGGACGACTATAATCTAAATAATTGATGCGCAAAAAGTGATTGGTACCTCAGTATCAGCAACCCAAAGTAGGACATCTCTCGAAATAGCTCTTCGACTGACGTCAGTAGCGCTAGAGGTGTTAATGAAAATGGCAGACAGACGCTAAGAAAGGGGGATTGGTTCAAGCTGCCTTTTGTTTGTTTTAGTAGAGGTTTTACGGCGCTCGCAACTGCATAAGGTCATATGAGCGCCAGAAGATAAGATGTGTTACAAGAGAGTAACAAACATAAAAAAGGAGGGGAGATAAGGACGATAGATCTATGTTTGATAGGAAAGAAGAAGCAAGTGGGTGGTTGGTGGGTGCCTTTACAGCTTTCTGTACCTTTCCCCTTTGTCGATGCTTTCGTTGCTAAGATTCCTGTCTCTTTCCTTACATCCCACTCGCTCATTCTGTTTATCTTTATTTTTGGCTTCTGTACGTTTCTCTCTCTCTCTCTCTCTCTCTCTCTCTCTCTCTCTCTCTCTCTCTCT
>NW_004798429.1:14513-25931 GCF_000002075.1 Aplysia californica
TGCATAAGACTGGTTTCTCCTTTAACTTGGGTTGTGAGTGAAGAAGTCAGATTTAATGTAATACACATTATTATATTATTCTACTGTTCCAATGGTGGCCTTAAAGTTAACTAGTCTGTGTGTTCATGAGAACAATGCTGTCAGAGAAATAACACGTAGGCCTACAGAGATTTAATTATTTATGCCGCTATGTCACGACATAGAAATAGAGATAGAGATCATCTACTCAACAGGCTACGAGATGTGTGCCTAGTTCAGCTTTTGCCCACCACTACAAGTTATACCAGAGAGGTTAGTATTACTGTAAACTCTCTGGTTATGCCCTCCAACAATTCCTTGGAACGTAGAACGTAGGGCCAACCTCTACCAGTTACCTACCAGTTTGGCCCTCCAACAATTCGGTGGAGATATATTATAATTTGTAATAATAATTTATAATATCATCGTGTAGACCTACCGGTACAGAGGAAGTGCCAACCTCTACCGTACCAGTTTCGTCCTCTCACTTCAACAATTCTTACACAAGTAGCAGGAGCGGCTCGTGGGTCTAAAAAAAGTAGGCGTACACAATTAACTTAAAGGAGGTTGAAGATAGTCAACCTGACCAGCCAGCCTTGAGAGCCTACAACACCAAGCACTCAGGCTATAAAGGAAGATGAAGGCCACGCAAAAGGTGGATCAAGGGTGTCAAGGAAACCCTAAGAAAACATAAACATCACAACTGAAAGGGCTGCGGAGCTGGCCTACCATAGAAAACTGCATCTCCCCTCGACGCTTAACGGCAACTAACAGAGGATGAAAAAGTAAAAGTAAAGTAAAGTAAGTAAGGAGATAGTCAAAGGCATGGTTAATGAAATGTATTCTTCATCCTACCTGTTTGAAGAAAATCTACTTGCACAAGACAGAAATCTACCCTTCGTTCTTTTATACGATTTCTAATTTCCTCGCTGGCTGCTTTACAATTCTTGAGCTTGTTGGGCTGCTATGGGCGTTGTTACTTCTGTGTTGGAGGATCTCATACACAGCGTCAACGTGCGGAAACACTTTGTTTTAAAAAAGTGCAAAAAAGAAGAGAAATATATCGCTCTTTGATATATATATATATATATAGATAGATAGATATATATATATATATATATATATATATATATACAGAGAGAGAGAGAGAGAGAGAGAGAGAGAGAGAGAGAGAGAGAGAGAGAGAGAGAGAGAGCAGACACGCCTCGTGGGGGATAATTATGGACCCCGTGCTTTGACTGAATTTCTCCAAGACAGAGCTGGACTTCTCATTTCCAAGTGAAGACTGCTAACGGGTCGAGACTGAAAATTCCATTTTGTTCCGTGGAATATTCCGGTGATGAACGCGTCTGAGAACATCGATGCGTTTTGTAGAGTGGGCAAAAATGTCGAAAAGCCTGCAGCATTAGCGAAAAGTTTAAAACAAGTCTCAGCCGATGCGCATAGCAATGAACAAATACAGCATAAGGGAAAAATTGGCGCATATCTGAGTCTGTACACCAGGGACTCTTCCGCTTATTACAGCTGCCCCATCGTCGGTTTGAGCGATCAGTTCCTCCTCGACTCTGAATGTTTCTAAAGCTTCTTTTAGGGTTGAAACGAGCCCTGACGAAGTTCTGTCTTTGGCTTCACAAAACTTAAGAAATCACTCTACTGGTTTTCCGTCCTTATTATACCTCAGAATGTTCACAAACTGTGACAAATGACCTGCATCAGTTGCTTCGTCATCCTGAGCAGAAAGAAAGTTGGCAGAGCGTTTGTCTTTATTCAGTTTTTCGTGGTATATTTTGAAAATACAGTCCAGCCGTTCGTTTTGTATTATTTTGGAAGTTTTGCAATAGTAGATCTTTGCAGATGATCAAACAGTGTCCTGTCAGTACTGTCAGTGTTCGCGTCTCTGTGCAGTACATCAAGAAAGATACATCAGTTCTCCCGACTAATCAACTTCTTCACTGCCGCGAAGCGCGAGTTCATGAATTCCACAGAACAAAAAATACATTCGATAACCTTACACAGTGCGTGCTTATTCTTTCTCACTCGTTCGTTATCGTGAGACGTTGCAATGCGATGACCAACGTCTAGCTGCCCTGCTGTCTACTTGTCCGAAAGTGTGATACTTAACGGCATTGTTGACGTGAGGGCTTGATGACTCGTGACTTTAATCATGTTCTTTTTCACATGGACAAGATTGACAATAAAACCTGTCTTAAACCACTTGGCGTCTTCAGTTCCTAAAAGCAGACAGTAAAAGCAGTACAACGAGTGTTTGCTGACGCTGACTAGATCTATAAGCCACTCCACAGTTTCGAAAAAGTCCATTATATACAGGTATTAAAAACATGATTGCACCTTTTTGTTGGTTGTATTATTTTAAGTTTGGGTTGGTGAAGACCTAGATTCTATTCTTTCCCTCTCTTCTTGTCACTTTGGTTTAAAGAACTGAATTTATAATTTTCAAGCAAAAAATCAGCTTCATCCACCCAACACTGGAATTGCACACCCAAGTAATAAAACTTTCACCACTACACCATTCCAATAAGTATAAGTAAGGTTTTACTGACAAAGTGGCCTATTATTACGTCATGTTGATCTTGCTCAAGTTCAGGGTCCCAGGGGTGGGGCTAATAAATGGCAAGACAGTGGACCAATCACATATCACTGTGAGCACTCTGGTAGATTGCTCCGAAGCTACCATAATATGGGCATTGAAAATTGTGTTAGTGTAAGATATCGTGAACTGGTCTGAGATTGCGTTATGTTTAGTCTGCCTCTCTGGGCTTTGTTCGGCTGGTGCCACCTTTATTAATATTTTAATGTACCGGTACTACGAAACACCTCTAAACGGTAAACGTCATCGTTGTTTGGGTCAGCCCGTAGCGCATTTTTCGAGTCAGATTACCACCGCTGAACACCCTTTTTTTTTACTTGGATGAAACACGAGGACTTGATATGGTATAGTACTTAGAGTGCTACAGACACAGTAATGACCAATTAGGCTCTGGCAAAGAACTTGTACGGAAAATGGATTACATAATGGATGTTAAAATTTATTTTATTGTCTCTTTGTGGGTGTTGTGCGCAATAAATTTTTGGGCGGCAGTGCACGACCGTGCTCTATGGACGAGCCGTCCCTGAAAGTAGTACATGTATGTTACAGGTAGAGCCAGCCACTACCATTACCAGTTTCGCCTTCTTAATCTTACTTTAATAACAATTCTTACATAAGTAGTACATATATATATATATATATATATATATATATATATATATATATATATATATACATACATGGGCTAACAGCTTCCAATGTCGCCTTCTTACTCTTACTCTTGTCGACCAATTTTTACAAAATCTGTATTACAGGTAGGGCCACCCACTAACTTAACTACCAGTTTCACCCTCCAACACCGGAGCACAAACAATACCCGAATAGACTACACCAAGGCCAGGCGTACCGTGTATGATTCATGATGATGAGGCGCGTTGAAACATGTTCGTACAACCGACTTCATACAGCATACATTTTGCACATTATTGTCTTGTATTTTTCAGTGTATTGTTTCTCGGTCTTTGTCTCTCATCTGCGCTCTTCCATGCTGCTACATTGTGCCTGTCCACTTGGCCGAGCGCTGTTTTTGTAATAAAAAGTGTTTTCAATCATGTTTGAGTATTTAAAGAGAAGCACATCGACCCAATGTGTATATATATATATATATATATATATATATATATGTGTGTGTGTGTGTGTGTGTGTGTGTGTGTGTGTGTGTGTGTGTGTGTGTGTGTGTGATTTAGTGCTACCTAGGAAAAGGTAAGACAGACAGAAACAACAGAGAATGAAAGTAAAGAGTAGGACCAACCAGTGGCACCCTCCAACCACCCTCGTAGTAAATATTTTACAGCACTGGCAACACAAGTCATTGATAGTGCCGAAGATCAGAGAATAACAATACAAAAACAGAAGGAGGAGACAAAAGGATAATAGATAGAGAGGAGTATAAGGAAAGAAGGGGCAAACCACACTGGAGCACCTGCCAGCCACCCACGGCTACGTGCTCTGCGTTCGAAATGACGTTGTTTTAGTTGTAAGAGTTTTACGGCACTTACAACACAAAACGGTCATATATAAGTACCGAAGAATAGATGTGTTACTGTTACAAGTACAAGAGAGTAACATACACAAAAAAAAGGAGGAAAGATCAGGACGATAGATGTTTAATAGGAAAGAAGGAGCAAACCACACCAGAGCACGCGCCATTCACAGAAATGACGTTGGACTTGACGGGCGGGAGTATCGCTTAGATACTGTAGGCTAATACATGCATGTACTTAAACCATCATGTTATGAACCGTTGACCTACTCGTAAAGATGATAGCCTACCTGTACCAGTTACCACGATGTTGTAAAATAATAAAGAGCGTTTTGGTTTTTTTACGTGTATGTGTGTCCTAGGTAACTGGTGCAGTGATCTGTTGAGTAGAGATCAGATATACTGCACTTTGCAATTGTGCGCAACACACGAGTTCGATTCCTGAATAGGAATGGGGTTTTTTCCCCCTCCTTTCACTTACAATCGAGTAGTTCAATCTGAGTGCTGGGATGTTGTTTCCGTTTTTGAAAGAGTTTTATGGCACTTGCAACACAATAAGGTCATTAAGTGCCAAAGATTAGAGGTGTTACAAGAAAGTAACAAACATAAAAAGAAAGAGAAGAGATCAGGACGATAGATGTTTGAGTTTGACAGGAAAAAATGAGCAACCCACACCAGAGCACCCACTAACCACCCACTAGGAAGTTGTACTCGTCATTAACTTGTAATCCCAGACAAGCACGGTTGGTTTTGAAGCAACTCATCAACCCTTAACAACAAATTTCTGTGACGAACAACGATACATTTTCACACAAAACACAAACTGAAACAATGCCTCTATTGTCACACAGTACCACATAATGAACAAACCTTAAGTTTAACTGTACCAAGTTCATAAAACTAATATATCATAAACAACAAAGAAACAACAAACAAACAGACAAACCAAAAAGGAAATAAAGACCTGAAAGTGAAGTTTCAGCAAATCATTTTATTCTCAACAAAGAGGGTTAGAACAATAATTTGCCATTCAAAACCGAGTTCAACGCTCAAACAGCATATTTTTGTTGTGTATAACAATATTTATAATATGTACAGGAAAACAACTTTGTATAAAAAGTAAATCAATATAATATAATGTCACACAAACATCACCACTGAAAGGTAGGTAATGATAATACTTGACGAAAAGAAAACTTGCTACACAGTCCTCATCTGCTCACAACAGAGAAGAAAGTGCCGTACGTCTCATGACAAGCTCTCGAGATTATACCATTATATTATACTATATTGTGCTCTTTACTTTGTCATTTTTACCCCCCCCCCCCACAATCTCTTATTAAGGCTTTAACTCAAATGAAATGTTAATACTTAATTATTTTTATATCATGTATCATGCTGTACTTGCAAATTTGCCCTTGACAAAAATTTCACTAGGGACTATAATGAATGATTCACCTTGCCTGAACCCTTTCTTCTCATGGCAGTCAGCCTTCTAAAATGTAATTTCCTTTCCTCTGAGTCTCTGACTCTGAGTATGAAGCCATCAGTAACAAGAAGAAGGCATCAGTTAACAAGAAGCATGAGTAAATCTACAATTTTATTTGGAATCGAAAGTCTAAAGCTTAACTTTTATTTCGAACCATTCACTTTACAACAACTGTGTATGGTATGTGGGCGAGTGTTCGAAAAGTCAAAAACTTTACCCCATGCCCTATTACTATTAGATACTACATGACATGTATACGTATCCAATAAAAACCTGCATAAACAATGACAAAAAGAAAGCAAAAAACGCATTTTGATAATTGCTTGAGCTGTGACTGCGTAAGGATAAAAATCATAAATGCCAAAATGAGGTTAAAAAACCTGCTGATACTGATACAATCAATCACAAGATTGCTCTAAACGTAAGTATTTTAGTATTTATAAAATGACAATGATTGAAAACATAAGTTCATGATGTGAACGAAATGTTTTTTTGAAAAGCAGTCAATGTATAAATAACATGGAAATGTTTAGTGTTTCCATTTCAGCGGAGGCAAAATTGCATTGTTTAATAAAGCTTGGAGCATGGGATCACATTCACAGAATATCAGGTCTGAGTGTGTAGATGAACATTAACAAAGTCAACAATCAGGAATGAATTTGCATTGGCCGACGCGCTGCAAAAACACGCCTTCCACAGAGACCAGTGATGCTTTGCGGGACTTCCTGCTCTTGTGCAGAACAGCCTCGCCTGAGATCGTCTCTTGGTTCTCGTGCACCATCATGTCAATCAGGCCGTAGTGGTGCCGGTGGTAGTAGGTCACCGAGCAGGTCAAGGTCACAGCCACTCGCTTCGTGACGCCATCTTTGCCAGCAGTCATGGTCGTCTCCTCTTGAGGCTCGTGGATGCGAGAGACCACGCCCTCGCCCACAACCGCCTCGTCTACGTCCATCACGAGAAACTTCATCCCCTCGTCTACGGCCTGAATGCTGAAGGCGTAGCCCTCCGGCTCGGAGTCGGACCAGAAGTAGTTCTCGTTGTTGTTCCGCTGCTCGCCGGTGAAGGTCAGCCGCTTGCCGTACCCCATGCCGATCGACTCCAGAGTGCGGGCCTCGTTTTGGAAGAAGAACCGGTTGGATCCGGCTCGGCGCACGCGGTACCGGAAGCCAGGGCAGACTCGTTTGTCCACATAGACGCCTGCAACGAGAGAATGAGTGCACTTACTGCTTGTCTGCCTACTGATCTTGGACATAATGTTTGAATCTCCTCCCCAAAAACAAAAACAAAAATGATTGAAACCCCCAGTGTGTGCGTGTGTTTTGTTTTTGAGCTTCGAAAATGACCTTGGTGATGGGTCTCTTGAAAAGCAAGCACTCTCTAGTCAACAAAACACTGATCCACGCCACTTGTGACAAAGACATTGACGAATTTTTCACTGATTTGGCAAAAAAACAAAATTTGCTCACCCTATCATGAAATGAGGTGTATTCTGCGTGGTTATGAAAAATATAGAGTCCTATTTGAATGAAAAGCAATCCTTTCAATTATTTATAAATCACTGTAAACCCCTATGTTGCAAAAAAAATCCCTGATCATATAATTAATTGTTTATAAAAGTAAAAACTAGAACCTTTTAACTCAGAACAATGAAACAATTTTAGTTAAATTATAACGTCTAAATTCTTTCAACCTAGAACAATGTTTTAAAATTTCATTTTATAATTTCAAACTTGTTCAGTAACAGAAACAGAGCGCTTCCATGGGATAGACACCTAGAAGTAGGTCAACTAGACCGGTGAACACTGACAAATCGACAGCATAATTTGCTCACGGCAGGCTCTCTACCATTTTCGTGACAATAAAAGTAGGATGTCTTTCAAGCTTCATAATATAGTTACTGAAGCGTCAGAATGCCTTTTTATCGATGTTCTAATAATATGGGAATAAAACAGAAAGAGGTGGGTGGGGTTCTTTTTTTCCACTGACAATATTTTATTGGTCAATGAAAAGTCAATTACGAGGGCCTATCCTTGAAAGTGCTCTGCTTCATCAAGCAAAAAATGTAATTTGAAAGATTTTGAAACTGACTGTAAACTGTCATTATTATAAAATAAAATTATATTGAGTCAATTTGATCGTTTAAAATCTACATTGTGCACAGATGATCATCTACTTCTTTTTCCTTTTCTTTCCAGTCTTTGTGACGACATTGATACACACAACAAGAACGGGAACAAGAACAGACGGGACAACGAGAGAGTGCAGCTTGGATGTGTGTCCCTGTTAATGTCACAATAACCAAAAAGACTTTCAGAGAGAGCGAGGGAGCAATGAACCGAGAAGAAATGATGAAAGAAAAAGGTATGAGTGAGTTTCTTACTGTTTACTGACTAGGTCAGCAGACATATGAGTGATCATACTCTTAATGCCCTTCACATGATGGGCTTTAGGGCATTGACATGGTGGACCACGCGGTCCGATTGGTCAGTCAACCATCTGGAAGAGAAATCTTGCAATAGCAACATGGCAAAAACAAACAGGCAAGCCTGACTTAACAACAACAACACAACTACTCTTATAATAATCGAAATATCTGCCTCATAAATGCCACTTTTCTTGTATGAAAATCTCATGGAGGTCAACTTCTAAAAGACAAGGTTAGGCTACTATTGAACTCTCCTAGCAAGCATTGCAATAATATATATATATATATATATATATATATATATATATAATAGATTATATTCTATTTACAGAGGTCCTAAATTCAAATAAAAAGTACACACGGAAGACTAAGAAACTTATGCAAAGTCTACATGAAATCAACTGAAATGACAGGCTTGCCTGAACACAGTACAGAAAAATAAATGCATGAAATAATATAAAAGCAGCATCAGTACAGCATTAAATTCCATATAACAGAGCCTTAATACAAACGACAAAATCTCGTCAAATTTCAATTTGTCAATCGTCAAACAAACGATAATCACATGGCGGGAGAGTGGTTTGACCCACAAATTCTAATAACAATAATATTTGTGACCTAGACCTACATCACAATAACAATCAAAACAAATGCGACCTAGGTTGACCTCTTTTTAGAATTCAACGCGCACCACGTAAACATTTTCAGGTCCACGCTCTTTACGAGAACGCGTAAAACAGATTAGATACGTCGATAGATCTAGACTAAAATACGGTTCAACAAGTCAAGAATGTCATTGTGAAAATAAAAGTAGGCCCTAGCCCATTCCTTTTACACCTCTATAAAAAGATAATCTTGTGAAACATGATAACAATCATGTTAAAAATAACTTCTACATCTGTGCGATAAAAAGTGCCAAACCAACACCTGTACCGTAGTCATGTCAAAAAAATGCATAATTCGTCAATCTGTCAGTCAATGGGGGCAAGAAAGGAACACACCACGTACATCATGTATCAGTTAACGTATCGGTTTCAATTTTATACATACCGTGATTTTCTGAGGAGAAAAAAAAAAAGAACCGACACGGGGTGTGGGGGTAGACCTAGATCTATGTGATGTTATAGAAAGCATGGCAACCATACATTAGTAATGTTGGCAGTTTATACATTATAATATTTGTCCTGCGTGTCATAGTCATAGCATGGAAAGATCACAACCGGGACACGTGGATGTGGCAGTGTTACAATTGGGGGGTGGCACATGATCTTCTTTGTCGTTTTCTGATGAGAATCGTTCAGACTGAATCAACCCCCCCTAACCCGACACCCCTCCTCCCTCCCGAATTTGGATTTTTTTTTCTATTCTCCATTTCTGACACAAACTTCCGAACCTATGACGGGTAAACGATTTCGCCGTGCTTTAGGGCCTAGTCGTCTCAATGAAAGACACAGAATGTTACTTTACAGCTTCGATTGCACATATCTTACACAGGATAATGTGGTACAGGAGTTTGACATCCACTGGTTGTTTATGATGTAGTTTATTATTTTTTTAAAAGAAAAAGAAATAGGAACATGGGATTTGGGCATTGTGATTCAAGGCATTTTGTTTAAACAAAAAGAACAGTGGTTTTGCTGTAAGGAGAGGGGGGAAACAACATGCCAGCTCGACGGGGTCCCGGTTGTCAATTCGTCACATAAAGTATTAAATGGAGGTAAAAAGAATTGTCGTGTTTTGAACTCACCAACAACAGGCATCTCATGTCGCCGGAGTCCTCGCACGGTGTACACAGCCGGCACGTGATTCTGTTCGTCACCTCGGCACACGACATCCCTCAGCTCCTCGTCTTTGACGCCCTCGTTGCCGCTCTCGTCAGATGAGAAACCTTGCTCTTCCCTCTTCAGAATCTCCTCCACATGCGTCTCCAGCCCACCAGGGCCATGGTGCCAGCCGGACTTGAGAGCAGAGCCAGATAGCGGGATAGAAGATTGGAGTTTCAGCAAGGCTGCGAGATCGCCGGGTCGTAAAGTGGCGTAAGGCGAGATACGACGCTCTAACAGAATTTCCTCGTTCACGTCTTCAGCATTTACGGAGGAGATGTATTCTTCGATGAAAGATTCCATTTAATTTAGTGGCTTGGTCTGGGGGTTTCTAACTTTCTTGTTCTTGGTAGAAACAGGAAATTTAGGAGTGGCGAGAAGTAAGGATAACCATACAAGGATTAATCAGTGAAATGAGCTGCGCGCTTATTGGGTTGAGTTCGGTAGGACTGTGGGAACTTAGCAAAAATTGGACAATAAGGTTACGGTACGCAAGCTCGCGAAGTTCAAGCGTAGAATGAGACTCCCAGCTATTGAGCGAGTGGTTATATCCGCGGCGATCCCACCAATCCCGGGGGTATTTTGGCGTGACGTAGCTGCCTTCTGGCACGCGATTGGTTGCCTTGGGTGGAAATTTTGTTCACGTGCTCAACGCATGAACCAGGCTTGCGCTGTGGCTCGAGACATAGAGAAAGAGAGAGAAGGAGAGAGGGAGATCAGCGCGCGCACACTCGCGCCGCGCATGAATTATAATTTATTTTGTTGTTTTCTGTTCTGAAAATACCGGAGTGTGAGTTCCTGCTCTCGAGATCAGCTCTATTTTTAAGACACTGAAAGAAAACGTAAATACTTTTTTATTGTTACTTCTCGGTTACTTCGTTAATCAATTATATTATAACAAACCGGGGCGGATTCTATAGATCAAATTCCTTAATTTCCCCTCTTTGCACCGATAAGGATCATTGAAGCGTTAACAATTTTAACCCCCCCCCCCAAAAAAAAGAACCCCCCCCTAAAAAAAACCCAAAACAAACACCCCCCAAAAACAAAACAAACAAACAAAAACAAAAAACTAAACAAAATAAAAACTAAAAACAAAGAAAGATAGAAAGAAAATGAATGAAAAGAAATAATGCAGAAAAAGAATATGAATAAACAATAAATTTATTAGATATTGAATCTAGTTTTTCAAAAAAACATGCAAACAAACAAAACATTTTTTGTGTGTGTGTTTTTTTGTGTGTGTAATGCTGCGGGTGGTTGGAGAGCGCCTCTTGTAGATCCTACTTCTTAAATCTTTTTCTTCTTTTGTTTTTCTCTGTCTCTTTCATCTAACTTTTCTTCGTGCACTGATGACTGGCATATAGAGGCAATACGCAACACAAACTCAAACCAACACTCTGTTATATTGCCATGCATTCATGTATGTTGTGATAGAACACACGCTCCTGTTGTTATCGTTATTGTTGTACATGTATTACTATTACTATTACTATTATTATTATTAGTAGTAGTAGTAGTAGTAGTAGTAGTAGTAGTAGTAGTAGTAGTAGTAGTAGTAGTAGTAGTAAG
>NW_004798429.1:27266-28467 GCF_000002075.1 Aplysia californica
TAAGACAGCAGGCAGGCACAAGCAACAGAAGGAACAAGCAACAGAAGGAAAGTAAAGCTCGGCTCCAGCGAGGGCTGGGCAATGAGTCGCTTGAACAAAATCCGAATAAAATGTCACTGCACCTCTTCGGGTAAATAATATGTTATGAACCGCTTCGGCAAATGGGTTAGCATGACTTCAACAATTAATGGGGGCACCCAATTCGGCAAACTGGTCAGGAAAGAGAGTTAAGAATCTGATTTTGGATATATATTGTTTTATTGAGGATCATCCGATTATCCGGATATTCACCCGGATTTTGCCCACCTTTAGCTCCAGCCGGGGGCTGCCCAGTTTGTCACAGGTCCACCCCTTTAAAACACAGTAGTTGTAACTTACTTTTGTATGCTACACCTTCAAATAGGTTGTGTAGATATATAGTCCCTCTTCAATGTCATTTCAGCTTGTGTTGTTCAATATTTCTTCCTTATTGCATGCAAATCAAAACAAATTACTTTGTAAAATTTCGACAATGAATGTTCTTTCGTTGAAAACAATTGAAAAATAAAATCCAATTCATGCAATCTATCAATCATTCATTTACTCTTT
Source organism: Aplysia californica (assembly GCF_000002075.1). Lineage (NCBI taxonomy): Eukaryota > Metazoa > Mollusca > Gastropoda > Aplysiida > Aplysiidae > Aplysia > Aplysia californica. The sequence goes on from NW_004798429.1 coordinate 27,855, forward strand.
TTGAGAGTGTCAGTGATAGGCCTAACTGCCATCATGCAGGGCACAGCCGAGGCGGGAGTCGTGGGCCTGTGACAAACTGGACCTGTGACAAACTCGCATGCTTCCCTCACTCCCTCCAGCCACCCGCCCCAAGCTCACAACTTCTCCCTTTGACCCACAAGTAACCTAGTACATTGTACTACTAGAATCTAGTTATTACATGTCATTATACGATTCTGACAGTAGCCAAGACCAGCAGCCCCCATGGGCTACCGACACGCTTGGGTAAGATCCACTGAATCTTCCAAAGAATAGGCCCTCGACATTGTAATAACAAAGTGGGGTAACCAGGTGATTCTATGCCTTGTTGTTTTCTTTGTATGTTTTTGTGGGCCACTTGTGTGTGTTCGTGTCATAGTGTGGTGTGTAGTGGGGTCTTGTGTGGTGTGTAGTGGAGTTACTAGTTTTGTGTGGTGTGAGTGGTTTGTGCTGGTGGTGGTTGTGCTGGTGGTGGTTGTGGTGGTGGTGGTATGCGTGTGTGTGTGTGTGAGAGTGTGTGTGTGTTTGTGTGTGTGTGTGTGTGTGTTTTGTGGTATGCTGGTGGCGGTGATATGTGTGTATGGTTGTGTGTGAG
>NW_004798429.1:30347-42903 GCF_000002075.1 Aplysia californica
GATCTAGAGAGAGAGAGAGAGAGAGAGAGAGAGAGAGAGAGAGAGAGAGAGAGAGAGAGAGAGAGCTTGTTTGTTTGTACCTGCATTATTTTCAAGCATGCATGGTGCACGTGAGTCGGGGGGAAATGTGACCTTCGAAATGAAAACCACAATTTTAAACCAGTAAGGTAATATCTAGTATTATATCTCGTGTACAGAAGCCGCCCGACACTGTACTATCACTTTTATATAAATGACATTAATCATCTCCCACCTATAGCTTTAGGTCCATTTTTCAAGCAAAAACTGCAAATACAAAGTGTACGACAAATACATTCCAGACATTGTTACAGCATATCAAATTCATAGGACATGGCATAAGAAAGCTGGGACTAAAATATTCACGAGCCAAGAGCATGCTATGGACTTTGCCCCTGTGTTTAAGTCAAGTCTTCCAGTTAAGGATCTTTTGACTAAACGGCCATTTGCGGATTTTTCCCTCTTCAACTTTGGTTCTGTGTCCACGTTTCCCTTGCGTGGCATTGGAAATCAAGTTTCAATGTACTGTACTGTTTGGCGTTTAGAACCGTAAACACAAGAGAAGTAGGCCAAGATTGTTGTGTACTACCGGTATCTTCCACGTGGCTACTATTTATAGTGTGACCCAGATGACCTCATGTCTCGTGCATTTCATTGACGGCCCGAGCCGGGAGAAAATACAAACGAAAAAAAAAGTACGTCGTTTGAAAGATTTTTATCTCTCTTTTTCATAAGCAATCCAATTCAGAATACTATTCTCAACGTTTCCTGAAAGTGTACCTCAGAAAAATCGAGAAAAAGAGACTTAATTGTTGTTTTGAGCACCGATTGAAATAAGGTCACTTGAATATATTAAATCTTGACATTCTCCCATCTAGGTCGAGGCTGAGTCTTGTCTGATAGATAGTCTTGCTCAATGACATTGCCGGATAGATTATAAAATATTTGTTGTTCGTTATTTGAACTTAAAAAGCCATAGATCTAACGTAGCCTTTGTGGTTTGTTCGCCCAATGCTTACTGTCAGAAAGTTGTCTTTGGAAACCCTGAATAGAAGCACATATGTCAAGGAAGAGTAATGTTATGGTTGATGAAAAGACCTTTTGTTTTCATTTTCATAATCTCATTCGGTCACGTGACATTGTACACATGATGATATGTGGCCAAAATGGCGGATAGTCATGAATTGTCTGTGATCTTGAAACGATTAACGGATCAGAACACTCTAAAGGACGTGTGTCTTGTTCGAACCTGTGCTTATGAGGTATATTCATATCGCTTGGGTTACGCACTTTCAGGGAAAAGTGGTCCTCTTGTTCAACATGAACAGCAAAATTGTAACTGAACATGTTTTCCTTGATCTAGAGTCTAGTTCTGGGCCTGGCCAGAGAGCCAGAGTCAGACCAGTCAGTCAGAGGCAGGAAAACTGAAATTGAGTTGATTATAGATTTAGATTTTGTAGTAGATCTAGATATATCTAGATCTAATCTAGATCTAGATCTAGTAGGACAATATAAATAAGTATTCTATTACGAATAGTGAATATTAACATAATAATAAGGGAGGACTTCCGTAACGAGCGACCGTGACGAGACAGAGAGTAGTAGAGGCTACTAGAGGGGCAGAGTTTGGGGGAATGCCAGTCATTTCGTCACACAGGTGCAGTCAAGACGTCACAGTCGTCTCGTCACAATCCAAATCCACAAATTTGAATGGAGACGGGGAAGATTGAAGACTACCGGACCACTCGTACATTATTGCGCGAGAAAGTGGGGTAGGTGGGGCGGGTGGTTGGGGTGGAGGAGGGGTTCAGGGGGGTCTACCCCCCTGACAAAATTTTAATGAATAGATCTACCAATCCGAGATTCTCCATTGAGAGATATTAAAAACGGGAAAATTATGAATTCCTAAGGTTGAGACATAGGCAAAGTCAGTCCGCTGGTCCGGTATTCTTCAATCTTACCTGGAGACGATCGTTTTGTAGTACACTTTGCAAACATCAAATGTGCATTGTCATGACAATCGCAAAGCACGATATTTGGGGGAGGGTTGGGGGGTCTGTCAAAGGATGGGGGGAGGAGGGGGGGAGGGGCTGTGCGAGTCGTCGTGCCTACCTGATCAGCAAGGCTACACCGCTCATTTATATATAAGCCTATAATTTATTGAAAAAATTGAAATCTATCGAGTCGATCAACAAAGTTTTTCTAAGGTGTTACTATTGATGAGAGGTGTGACTGGCAAGATCATTTAGTTCTGTTAAAAATAAAAATTAGCTTATATAGATATAAATAATTATAAATAAATCATAATAGAACTGTATGGTTCTGCAATTTTACTAAAAGCTATACCTTTACTTTTTTATATGAAGCCTTACTTACTTTTGCCAGACATTGTTTTTGCTTTATTTAAACTATTGTTCAACAACGGAACATTTTAGATGAAGATTTAAATTAACATGATTAATTTTTTATATTTAACTTAAAAAAAAGCTTTAGTTAGGCTGATCCTCCAAACTCTACTAGTATTTTTACAATGTTGGAGAGGTAAAGCGAAGTCATTTCGTCACACATAATAAGGGTTTGACGAGATTACTGTGAGATGAAATGACCGGTTACTGTTCGGGTTAGGGTTTGGAGTAGGGGTAGGGTCAAGGTCTTCTTTATATTGTGTTTGTTTGGGTGGTCGCACATTACGAAAGTCCGTCCAGGAAGTAGGTAGTGTAAATACGGCCTCGCGGGCACTCGCGGCCTTCCGACTGCGTGGTATCGGTGAAATCGGGGTAATTCCGATCGCTGTTGCTTTGCTCTTTCGCTATAAAACACCAAATGCCGTACACCTTGTAAAAATTCAGCTTTTCCTCGTTACAATGGTGTAAATTGTTTATTATGTTCGTTTATTAGGAGCTGGAGAATCGCCGAGGAAAGCGAAGCCCCTCGCGGGCGTAATGCGTGGTCGACCGGTTCAAAAATTGACACACGTGCATTCAAATGCTTCGCGGAACGAGGGACGATTAAATACCGTCTTTTTATTGGCGGAGAACTGTGCTTTGAACGGGCTTTCTGGTTGTATATTTTTGGCCTTTGGCGTTTAAATAGAAATCCTTTAAAAATACCGACAAAATTTTTAAAGATAATTTGTTACACGAAATCCGTAAAATACCGGCTCAAAAAAGTCATCAATTAAAAGATCAGTTCATTTCCTATTAGAATAAAGAAATCTGCTTGGAATTGTTTTGCATCAATCCTTCCGCGAGACTCGGAAAGTATGTGACCCCACATGCGGGATACACTACAGTATAGAGCCGATTCGCTCGCCGCGGGGGCTAGTGCGGTGCCGGCCGGGTCAACGCTCGGTGTTTTTGTTGAAATAACGACAGATCGTCGTGTTTGAGGCGATTAAATACTGATTTGCAAATGATCAATGATCTGACAGTTTTGAAAAAAATTAGCTCCATACTTGTTATAGTGATTGTACTTTGTTAATGTGGAGATGTTTAGTGCACTTGGTACTCTTTTATTATCTGTCAAACATGGGGTTGCAGCCAGTGACTGACTTTAACAAATTTGATCGAATTTTAAACAACTACCATTTTCTTGAAAATTGACTGAGATGTTAAAGAATGGTATCAAAATACTCACTGGATATAGGCCTTTCAAATGGAACAGATAAATTTGGCATACAGCTACTTTGAAAATTTAGGTTCTGGTACCTACAGGAAGTCCTTTCAATAATAAATAGTAATTGTAATAATAATCATTAATGATTGCATAAATTTATGTAGTGCATATTCCATGCTGTTTGCACTTGACAGCTATTATTACCAGCAGACCAACAAAGGTATTTTTAGCTGTCTCAGAACACACATGATGTTGTCTAGGCGTGCTGACAAAATGAGTTTCTTCTTGGATTTTAAAAGCCTTTTGGACGTAGATGTCTAATTTACAGGTTGATGTAGTACAATTTATAAAAGTATGAAAGTGAAAAGAGGCACGTTAATCCGGAAGAAAATGGCATCTCTATAAGTTGAAAAATCTACAAATTTGACTGTGTGTGGACTTTCAGTCAATGTCTCCTTTCAGGATTATGAAATGTAAGTCATTTTGTCTACACGCTTCATACAATATGGCCACTAACTCTGTTGCAAATCAATTTTTTTCAGGATCTAAAACTGAAACTTAATTTTGAAGCATCAAATTATGATGGAAGTAGGGGGCATGTCGCCCTGATATATCCCCCCGCCCTTCGATTTTTTAAGGTCAGGGGCCATGCCCCTCTCCCATGAAAACTCCCAGATCAACCCTATATATCCGTACGTCGTTTTTTATTATCGTATCCATACGACGTGGGGAACTCTGTGCCACCACTTTCCAAAGAGGAAATGTACTCGTTAATCCGATCCGTTCGCTTTGCTGCTTTGCATAGCAGCAGTCTGTCAAAATAATTTTTTGAGATACTGAAAGTTTCAAAGAGATTTTCATACTAGAAGTATTCTAAAATGTGAAGAATACAACCCCAAGGGTTCAAAATGACCCCAGGGTGTAGGGATAGGGTTAAAAAAAAATTTTTTAAAATACTATCATGTGTGATAAGGACTGTTGTAATTTGTAGTTCGAATAAAAAACATTTGAATGTCTCAAAAATGAGTAAATTTGCAATAGATTGAGTCAAAGTTGTCTCCAGCCTTTGGCACAATATGCAGGGCATCAGTCGTTGTTAAACTAATGGGTTAATTTGCCATGCAACACTTCTTGCAAACTGCTGCCAGGAGTACACACACGACTCTGTACTACACATTTACACATGGCACACAGCACTCACTCAGCAGCTTCGCAGTGATTATAATTAATCTATCTTTCTCTCTCACCCGACTCTCTGCTAGAGCTAGCGCTTTTTATCACCAATTTGCCCCCTCCCTACCCGTCACTACCTCTTCACCATTGTCTTGTAGATTTCATGCAGCATACGTTTGACATGTTTTGTAGTTTACTGCCTCGGATCTGGCTGTAATTTTCGATTTGAAGTTACATGGTCATGAAATAATTATGCTCACCTCCATGGAGCTAGCTCTATAATTGGTTGCTAATTAATTTTCCTCTGTGCACGGTAGTCATTTAAATGGTCTACCTGAGGCGAGACTGGCCATTGTGTCTTCAATGATATATTATTGTCTTTTGTCTAGTCATTGCAGAATCATTTCTGATTTCCCTTTTTAAGTAATGTTTGGAGTAGACTAGAAGATGCTCTCAGAGCCCTGCTTTACCGCCAGCTTCATGCTCGTCCCAAGGTTGGCAATATAATGGGGTTTGACTGTTTATAGATCTCTGTGTCTGTAGAGATCAATATTTGATTCAAAATAGGTATACTCAGTTTTATAGTAATGCTAATGCTACCCTGGTCTTTAAGTCTGCTATTCAACACTTTACATTCAGAAAATATGTGGGTCAAGCCATCTTTCTATAAGACAAGCATCTTTTCACGTTGTGTTACTGTTATTTTGGGGAACAGACGATATAAAATGGTCATTAAAGATGCGATGGGATTAAAGGGAGGCATGAGAATGAATGAGTATCTTACATGAAGCAGTTCCTGAAGATAAAAGTTGAGTGATTTTGATTTATCATGCCCAGGTTATTTAACATCAGGCTGACATAGATTTTTTCTCCCCAGATACTGAATCTGGCGACAAATGGGTGTGACGTCAGCCCTGCCCTTCCCGCCTTGGTTAAGTTGCTGGCACACTCGGACGCCTTTGTGAAGCGAGTGGCTGGAGAGATCTTGTCCTCCCACTCCGAACAATGCCCCGACATGGCTCTTTTAGCCACGAACACCTTGGTTCAAGACTGCCGAGACGTCAACCCAGTGGTTCGAGGTTTGAGTCTCCGCACGCTGGGCTCGATGCAGTCACCGTCTGTCGTGGAGCTGCTGACCTCAGCCGTGGCGAGGGGACTGGAGGACAACAGCCCGTACGTGCGGCGCTGTGCAGCCTTAGCCGCTGCTAGCTTACACAAAGTGTCCCCCAATGCTGTCACGGACGGGGAAATCTGGGACCTTCTCTACCGACACCTGGGCGACAGGGATGGGCAGACGGTTGCTGCTTGCCTGTGTGCGCTAGAGGAAGTGTTCTCCCAAGAAGCCGGGGTGGTGCTCTCCAACAAACTGGGTCAGTATCTCGTCGGGAGCTTACACTCCTTCCCAGCCGCAGTTCAGAGGGTCCTCCTCCAGTTTTTACTCAAGTACTCGCCTAAGAGCAAGACCCAAGTGTTTGACCACCTGAACCGGCTGGACGATTCCCTCACTGGCAGTTCCTCGCTGGCGGTGACTCTCTCCTGTCTTGAAGTCTTTTGTCACCTGACTGCGGATTTGCCCAAAGTGAAGGCAAAGGCTTACAAAGCAGCATGGACAGCCATCAAGAAGCACTTGCCCCGTGAAAGGAACGAAGAGATTGTGTCGGCGTTGATCGACTACCTGAGTCTCACAGAATTTCCAGCTTCGGTCTGCGAACAGGACTACCGTAAACTTTTCTGCCGAGACGACGATCCTCAATATTTGATGAACAGGAAGATTGGATTTCTTTGTAAGCTGATTGTTGCAGATAATGCAGAGGATGTCCTGTCCGAGTTTGCTGCCTGTGTCCGGAGAGTGAGTCCAGAATCGGTGAAAGAAATGGTGCAGAATCTGGCTCAGACGATGCGAGCGAGGCCCGAGGTGGAGAAAAACTGCGCTGAATTTTTAGTCAGACTCATGGAGATGGAGAATAGCCGAGTGTTGGACTGTGTTGTACAGGTAGGTCTCATAGGTTTGTTCTGACATTGGCTTGTCTCCTTGTTGCTGTAATTTTAAGCTTGTGGTTTTGAAAAAGAAGAAATGATCAAGTTTTCCCCCCAAAACTTCAAACGAATCTAATCAGATATTTTTAAATGACTCTTTTTAACTTTCATTGTTTTTTTTCTTTCTCTCTTACACCTTTTCGTGCAGTGGTATTTTTGTATGTGTATGTTTATTTGCTGGATTTAAACGATTTGAATTGTGGGCTGCTGTGAATGTACTGTTCATGTTGTAACATGTGTGTGTGTATGAGATTTCAGGACACCTCTGGATCTATCCCATTTATTATTATATATCTTTGTTCTCAGTCCAAGTGGAAAAATTTTCTGCTCTGTCATTTTTTTGCCCAGAGCATCACATTTTTTTTTTCATTCTCCTTTCACTTGGATGAAGGACGTGCCTACTTGTTGAACCTGTTTCATCATCCTCTGGCTAGAGATTTAGGTTGAGATGGGTGGTCACTTGCGTGTGTCCTTGAGAGCAAGTCACGATAACCCCATATATCATTCTAGCTTACAAAACCAGGGCTCTGCACTGTGGCGACCAGCTATAGCATGTCTGTAAAGTTGTTCTCCGTTGGTGTGATATTGTGTTTTATGAATTTATGATGCAATGTAATGCTTTGTAATTAATTAATTCAGATTAGACCGCTTGGTAGCGACAGATATGGTGCAGTCCATCATACATAATGAAGTTACTTCAACTTAAAATAATTAATAATGGTAGTTCCGTCGCCCCCCCCCCCCCAAAAATAAAAAAACAACAACAAAAAACAAAAACAAAACAACAACAACAAAAAAACAACAAACAAACAAAACTAAACCAAACCTTAAAAAAAACCCCAAAGCAACGAACCCCCCCCCCCCCCCCCCAACAAATGTTTATTATTATACAAAAAAATCCCTAAAACACACACAACCCCTCCCCCCGAAGGAATGAAGTGCCTTAATTTCTTTCTATTCCTCTTCTGTTGGCCCAGTCTGTCGTCTCCCCCACCACTCCCCACCCCACTACTAGTACAGCAACCACTTGGTTTTATTGTCACATAAAGCTTTTCTTACTTTCTAATATGCAATGACATGTTCTTTCATGAATTACATTTCTGTCTTCATTCTCCTCCTCCTCCTCGTCTTCCCTTTCCTCCCCCATTCTCCTCCCCCTCCTCTTCCTCTTCCTCCTCCCCCACCCTCCTCCTCATCATCATCATCTTCATCCAGATTTGAAAAAGACATCGGCATCCTGGTTCATCACACATTTTTCTCTGTTCGAATACTCCCGGAAAATTCCACGTTCTTACCCTAGTCTTTCCCTGCGTATTTCCCATCTGTTCAAGCTATGTATATAATATATGAGGCAGCGTGGTGGAATCAGGATCTCGTCAATTTTTGGGCATGTAGAGTTATTGATGTTATCTAAAGCTTGTTCACTTGTCTTTATTTGGATGAAAAAAATATCGATTTATCTTGAATACAAGTCGAGATATTTGGAAAAGTTCAAGGAGGTGGGGGCCACCTGTTTTCAGAGGTAAAATTAGTGAGAAAATGACCACCAAAGATTAGTTTTTTCCTTAGCTTAAGAGTCCGTGGTAACTGAAAATTTACATTTTTGTGTGCCTTTAATCAACGTTTTTCTTCAAGAATTCACACAGAAATGAGTTCTTTAATGGACATGAAAGGTGTTGAGCTAAAAAAAAAAATTGATAAAAATTCACAAACATGCGGAAAAAAGCAACTTTCTTCACTTTGATTATTTTGACGAGAGCCTGATTCCACCACGCTGCCTTACATATTCTTCTATTTAAGTTTAAGTTAAGTTGGTTGTTTCTGAGAGAGAAAGTTTACATCTCTGCCCCTTTGGCTTTTGTTTGCCTCCGTTACTTTTGCTATGAGAGCAAACAGTTCAAGGCTACAGTGTGTAGGTTCAAGTGTCCCAGGCACTTCATTTGTCTGCTCTGAGATGTACGCCGTTTGACTTTTAGCCTCTTTTGGAGATCATGTGTTATTTGGGATTTTAGGACGAGTGCAATGCACGAGTGTACACATGCACCAAAACACACATGCCAACACGCGCGTGCTCCTCTCTCTCTCTCTCTCTCTCTCTCTCTCTCTCTCTCTCTCTCTCACACACACACACACACACACACACACACACACACACACACACACACACAGAGAGAGAGAGAGAGAGAGAGAGAGAGAGAGAGAGAGAGAGAGAGAGAGAGTTGTTTTATAGAGGTATCAAATGGTAACGGTTAATTTTTATTCCAAGTGTGGGACGAAAACGGATACAGTCGTGGCTGAAGAAAGTGGAACGAAATCGGTCAGTGAGACGAAGATGTGGGACGAAAACGGGTGTGCCGATTGAATGCAACCTCGATAAAAGATATTATATCTGTGTCTTTTAGTAGTACATTGTTGTATTTTTTTCTGGCAGTAGAAAATGTCTAGTCAGCTGTTATTTTTTTATCTGTTTATCAATGGATTCTTTAAAAGGGACCCAGTTGTTGACACCAAGTAAGTTGATGTTTATCGACCTTGGGTTTGGTCTTGCTCTTTTTTTGTGTGTGCCGCAACCTCGCTTAAAAAGAAAAAAAGGAATAAAAATTACTCAACCGACCCACGTGATAGAGTGGTGGACAATGCTGCAGGTTAATAAGAATGCAACTTTCATTTTCCAACAAAATGGAACTTTTATATGGACCAAGAGCTTATCTGAAACCACTTGGGCTATTAATCGACCCTTCTCCTTTAAAAAAAAAATAGAAAGCGACCTGTTGCATTTTAGTTAGTTTGTTGTTGTTTTTAAAAAAAATTCTTTTTGTTTGTCTGTTTGTTTTTGCTTTGGTAAGTGTTGAAACACTTAAGTTATCACTTTGGAAGACATTGATTTTTAATTTTGCCCGGCAGCCGAAGCTTACTCTTATCGATTTTAGGACCACCAAGGGATCTTTCACGTGTACAGCTTGCATACGGGACCCCCAAGTCCAAGGTTCTTTTCGCCCTTATCCAAGAAGATATGTGTTTGAGTGTACCTACCCTTAGATCAGGGTGTGGGGAGCTCTCGTGGCCTAGAGGTTAAGGTGTTGGCCTCTCATTCAAAAGGTCCCGGGTTCGAATCCGGGTAGCGACCGAAAAAAATTTCTTCTCTAAATTTGTCTCACCTCATTTCCTGCTCGAGCAATGTTCTGTCGTCTGCTTTCGTCTCCTCTTTCTGCCCCCACCCCATCACCTCCTTTGCCCTTTCCTCTGGGCTCCTGATTCTTTTTGCAGCCTTTCTACTGCTACTCCTTCGCTTCTTCTTACTGCTGTCTTTCAGCCACACCCCTGATCTTCTGGTTGGAAAGATCTACACCTAGCCTTCTCGGACAAGGGCGAAAAATCTCGGAGGGCCCGTGTGCAAGTTGCGCACGTTAAAGATCCCTTGGTGGTCTAAAATTGATAAGAGTAGGCTTCGGCCGCCACCCGGGCAAAATTCAAAATTTCCTACCAACTGAAAATATTACGTGTGTCCCGCGCGCTCATATGACCTTATGCAGTTCCGAGCGCCGTAAAACACTTTACAAGATCAGGGTGTGGCTGAGCGACAGCAGTAAGAAGGAGCCAGGAGTAGCGGATAAAGAGCTAGGGGTCCAGAGTAAAAAAAAAAAGGGGGGGGGGAGGGGGGGGGCAGAAATTGGAGTTGAACGCAGATGACAGATAAGGATTAGAGAGCTGGAGTGGAGGTGAAAAGAGAACGTTTTATGGAACAAAACGTTTCCGTCGCTGTCAGGTTTCCAACTCGGGACCTATTGAACGAGAGGCGAACTAGACTTCGAGAGTTTTCCCCCCATTTGAGTTTAGCCAGAGAGGGTTTACAGTAATACTTTAAACTCTCTGGTTTAGCACATATTCATAGTAGCACGCCTGATGGTGATTACAAGATGTTCAAGGTCATTGTATCGTGCCGAATGATTCAGGAAATGAGTTTTTGTCTCTTCTTTCTGTGTTTAAAAAAAAATGATTGTGACTACCTAACTCTATCTGGCTTCAACATTACCTCATTTGATTTTCTATTAATTCCAGAACTATTTTTATTTTAGTCTTCAAAGAAACCACATCTATGTCGTTTGATTTATGTTCAGGATATTTATTTTTGTCTTGTTGTCCAACAGCAGCTGTAGAAATTTTAAGGACGTTGGTGGTTATCGGGTGCACTGGTGTGGTTTGCTTCTTCTTTCCTATCAAACATCTATCGTCCTTATCTCCCCTCCTTTTTTATGTTTGTTACTCTTTTGTAACACCTCAGTCCTCTAATCTGCTGGCGCTCATGTGACCTTATGCAGTTGCGAGCGCTGTAAAACGCCTACTAAAAGAACAAGTATTAAGGACACACCACTTGCATTATAAACCTTTATAGTAAGCGTTACTTAACTATTGCTGGTACTGCTTCTGGTACTACTGCTACTACTGTTGCTGCTGCTGCTGTCGTTGCTGCTACATGTACATGATGTACTACTATGAAACGATGTCTGACCGGTTAGGGACCTCCTACAGGAATGACCCTTACACATATCTCTTATTTATTTTTGTCATCGAGTTCATTGTGTGGGACTGTTTCTACTGTATGTGTTCGTTTTAAAAGGAAGTGCGGAAAACCGCAATTTAAGTAACTTCCTCGGTGTTTAAATTTTCCCAAGCACCATATATATGCGTTCCGGCGGATACAAACATAAAATTATATGTTATATAACACTGTTGATAGGAGCGTTAAACCAAGGTCTATCACATTTCACTATTTAAAAAAAAAAGAAGAGAACGTGGAGGGCCCAAACGACCGTGTCGCGACCTCAGTGCTTTCTTGCCCTATCTCCATTTTTTGTTAACATTGAAAATGTGACATCTTCGTAAGCTCCCTCTTTTGTTATGAACTGTTTTCACTGTTATTAAAAAATGGAGATAGGACGAGAAAGCACTGAGGTCACGATTCGCGATGTGTGGAAATCTGCCACGTCGTGTCCATTAATTTATTCTAATCATTGTTCTTCCCACGGTGTCGACAGACTGGCCTAACCTAATTAGTTCTAATAAACACGTCATGATGTAATACTAATGAAACAAAGAGATCACTTCTACAGCGCCCACTCCCTGCCCTGGTAGAGGTGGGAAAAATCCGGATGAATATCCGGATAATCGGATAATCCTCAATAAAACAATATATCCGAATTCAGGTTCTTAACTCTTTTTCCTGACCAGTTTGCCGAATTGGGTGCACCCATTTGTTGAAGTGATGCTAATCCGTTTGTCGATGTGGTTCTAACCCAATTGCCGAAGTGGTTCATAACATAATATTATTTACCCGAAGAGGTGCACTGACATTTTATTCGGATTTTGTTCAAGCGACTCATTGCCCTGGTGGCTCCAGGTGCTTTACAATTACAATGTAATACAATTGCGACAACTTACACAACGCCACGTGTCAATGTCATGCTTAGCGGTCACTGGTCCATTTCATATAATGATTACATCATGTAGATTGTTGTTATTATTCTACTGAGCGCTAGCGTGTAGTTTCTGTTGTGTGCAACGGCACAAAGGTTAGGCCGAGTTACCTGCAATGGACCAAAGTCCATTACAAAAAATGTGTTTACCACTTTTACCTAAGACAAACAAAAAACAAACAACAACAACAAACAGACAAAAACAAACCAAAAAACAAACGAACAACAAACTACCTCTC
>NW_004798429.1:45487-60315 GCF_000002075.1 Aplysia californica
GGGGGAGGAATCAGTTAATTTTTTGCCCCACCTCTGCCTCCCTTACCCCCCCCACCCCCCACACCCATTCGCTGTAACTCTCTGTCTATCTTGCTCTGTTTCTCCATGTTACTTGGTTTCTCTCTCTTTCTCTTTCTGTCTGTCTGTCTGTCTACGTGGTAATATCAATAAAACATAACAAACTCGTTATTTTCTCTTTTTCTCAATTGTTATCTTCTTTTTCTCTATTTTTCATCCCCAGGCACTGCCTCTGGTCGTGTTCCAGGACGGAAGCCATTGGGAGGCGGTGACGTCATGTCTGACGCGTCACTTCCGGAAGCTGACGTCACCGACGGCCAGGGTGGCGTGCGTGGAGGTCATCGGCTGGCACGGGGTCGGCCTGGAGGAGACGCCCGAGGTCCTGAGCACCATCCTGGAAGAGTGGCTGGAGAGCCCAGAAGAAGCAGACGGTGATGAAGGGGGTCAAGGTCATAGCCAAGATCTTTGGCAAGGTCAGGAGACATTCCCGGCTTTCAGACGCCACAGCGGCTCTTTCGCTTCTGGCGGTGGAGACACTGCTGCTGGTGGTGGTGCTGTCGTCAGCAGCAGGTCCCAGCAGCAGCTGCAACAGCAGCAGCAGCAGAAGCGTCAGTTGAAGGTGGCGCTGCTGGGCGCGATGGTGCGTGCGTGCATGTCGCACCCGGCCCGCGTGCAGCCGGTGCTGTGCCGCGTGATGGAGCGGTGCGCGCGCGACTCGGACAGGGCGGTACGGGAGCGGGCCTTGTTCCTGCACACACTGCTCAAGGTCACGGCCCAGAGGAAGATGGCGGAGCACGCCGGGGAAGGCTTGGACTTGTGACTTTGATTTGAAAAATAATGTAATAAGTTTCAGGTTGCATCCGAATGTAGAAAACACATTTTTCCTCATCCCTTAAAACTTCATCCCGAAGATGATGATATTCTCCAAATCACCTATTCGTAGAAAAATGCTATAAGACCAGTGCCGTTTTGGGATGCGGCGTCTTCTTTTTATCCAAAACAATAAGAGTAATTGAAAACCTCCATCTTTGCTCAACACGGGTAGCAAACTCAAGACCATGTAAGATCTACTGTGTTAATGACAGCACCGGATGTTCACGAACGGAAAGCGAGCGGAGACAAAAACGGGTCACATTCGTTTCTCTCGTATTTTTATGCCGATCAGGGAAATGGGTCAGACTGGAAACAAAAGGGAGCGGAGAAGAAAAGGAATGCACTCAGTTCATGCGTGAAGCCTGCTCTTATCGATTTTAGACCACCAAGGGATCTTTATCGTGTGCAACTTGCACACGGGCCCTCCGAGATTTTTGGCCCTTGTCCGAGAAGGTTTTGTGGAGATCTTTCCTACCAGAAGATCAGGGGTGGGGCTGAAAGACAGCAGTAAGCTGTTTTGTTGATCTGGTTGCGCCTGATGCATCTGTTGTGGACACATCTGTAATGACCGCGCCTTCCAGACCCAGGTCTGAAGTGTCTTGAGGCCATTCCCAAAGGGGGGACCTTTCTCATTCTAATGCTCAGTAGAATTGTAAATGGGCTGATCCGACTATGTCATGCTCATAACTGTGCATGAATTACAACAGGGAACTACTGCTTTTTCTTTCCTAATCCTTACTACATGTATCGTCATATCCCTCTACTTCTTTTGTATGTTTTACACACTCTTGTGACCCGCTATTTCCTGGGTGCCTCTTGATTGTCGAAGCAGACTTTGTGCTGTTGAATCTAGAGAGGCGAGCAGAGTACGCCTGATTCCCTGTAAGGACCTCTCTGTTAACATCCACCTCTTGGCGCTCATGACCTTAAATATGCAGTTGCGAGCGCTGTAAAACCTCTACTAAAACAAACAGAACAGCCAGGTCTTCCTGGATTGCTCCTCTCATCACTAACTTGACTGGGATGATGTCTGCCTTGTTGATTCCCTTTGCTAGGGCGGAACTGAGTGGGATAATTCAAATAATTTTGAGCTCTGGCAGCCTGAGTCTGCAATCATGGGGACTGTGATGGATGAGAGTTTCGATGTGTCAGACATTGGGAAGCCTAAGATAGTGTATGTGTGTGACAGAGTGTGTGTGTGAGAGAGAGAGAGTGTGTGTGAGAGAGAGAAAGAGAGAGAGATGAATGTAATGGGTGCATTTCTGTGTTGATACTGAATCTTTCCCTGTAAATGTTCTGCTGTATCCACCGAAAATTTCTCTCATAGTCATGGATCAATAAAATAAAGTTTTTATTAAAAAATAACATTCCTTCACTCTTGACTTTTTCTTGACGCTTGGAGCAATCACACACGTGAAATTGCAGTTATAGTTTAACATGCAGACAGTGAAATCCGCAGGATTCACCAAAATATGTTCTTTTTGCGCAAATTTTGAATGTACGAGTTTTTAAATATGAAGAATATATATATATATATTTATATATATATATATATATATATATACACAATGTAGGGACAAATTTTGGATCTGAAACTGAATTTGATATTGTTGACCTAGGCTGAGTGAGATACATCCCAACAGATAGATAGAGAGCTAGAAATACATATCTAAGAAACACTAAGTAAGAGAAAATAACATGACAACTCGATAGTCACCACACAACATACTGGGGTTGTTTTTTTTAATAGTAAAAAAAAAAAAATGGGTTGAAAGGAACTGGAGGAGGGGACTAGAAATATTATTTAATTACATGTACATAGGTATAAAAATGTAATTTTGCCTTAGTTCTGATGGGCCATCTGCCTCTGAGCTATAATATATATATATATATATAATATTCTCTCTCTTTATATATCATAGCTGACAGCAAGGGAAGCCTCATTATGTTTTTACTTTGTGTGTTTCTGTAGACCTCATCCCTCCATCTTCAAAAAAGAATCACTGAAGATCACTTTATCCATTTTCTTCCTCAGTTTATACAAGAAATTAATGGTGTTTGTGGTGTAGCTGTTAGGCACCTTATTGTTGCACTCAGAAAACCTGAGTTCGATTTCCGTGTAGGAAGAATCTTTACTGCATGTAGCAGTCATCCTGCTGGGACATTGTACCCCTCTCAGCCTGGGTCGGCCCTGACAGGCAGAGTTAAAGCCTGCGTCTTGAATTATCTTGATTGTATCGATAAGAGCGTGAAAACACCTACATTTTATATTTTAAAAGTTAAGTTTTAGTTTTAGTAAGTGTTTTACGGCACTTGCAACACGACAAGGTCATATAAGTGCCGAAGATTAGAGTTTAGTTTAGTAGAGGGTTTTATGGGGCTCGCAACTGCATAAGGTCATATGAGCTTAAGATTAGAGGTGTGACAAGAGAGTAACAACAAAAAAGAAGGAGGGGAGATAAGGACGATAGATGTTTGAAAGGAAAGAAAAAGTAAAGTAAACCACACCACAGCACCCGCCAACCACCCACATTTAAAAAAAACAAAAGAACAAATAAATCATATAATATACATGCATGTCTTTGGACAAAACCTTGTGTCTAAATGAACAGGGGTAAATCTTCATAATAACAAAATTTAACTCTAAATATATATTCATTCATACCGTACCAAATAGTTTTTCATTTGTTAAACTGTTTTCCTCTTGTACAGGTTGACCCCTTGAGGTATGAGTACAATAAATCATAAAATGAAGCAAAATAGAGTGTGTCATTTCCCCAAATTATGTAGATAACAAGTGCCACTAACAAATACATTTTTACTGAACAAACTAATAAACAACAACAACATAAACTCCAGTAACACATAAACCAATGAAGTTTCTTTTCTTTCTTTATTCATCAAATTTAACATTTCATACATAAACAACTTTCTTACATGGAATACTCAACTTCACTCAAACCACGCACAAGTCTACAAGAAGATAAAGCTTCTCGACTGAGAAAGACAAGCAAAAGAACATGCACGTCTCATCCACGTTCCTAAAACTCAACATACAACATTCCATCCATATCCCTAAAATTCAGCATTGTAACACTTTAAATCAGTAACATACAATCACTCCGACATAAAGTGGGCACATCTTAGTAGTAGAGTCATATATCAGAACCGTGTCTCAAAACAGCTTGTGAGCCAAAGGTTAACAAACACACCTACCACTACAACAAACACACAGACAGTTCATACTACTAGTAGTGTCTACTAGATCCCGAGGTCATCCGTGAAGTAAGACATGACATTGCAGTATGAGAATGAACAACAACACGCTGGAATAGTACCAAAAACATTCCTGCCTTATTGAATATATATGGATAAGATATATTCATGGAAAAGGTGTGTACCGATACCACATATTCCTCAATTCACTTGGCAGCAAGTAAGTAGGTCTGTGTGGTTTGTTTGTTTGAGTTTGAGTAAAGAGAAGCACATCCACTCATTGATGGTCATTTCGTAGTAGTGGGAAAAAGATTGAGAGAAAGACGAAAACAAACAACAGAGGGAAAGTAAAGAAGTAGGACCTACCAGTGACACCCTCCAACCACCCACCCACACAGACAGACAGAAACAACAGAGGGAAAGTAAAGAAGTAGGACCTACCAGTGACACCCTCCAACCACCCACCCACACAGACAGACAGAAACAACAGAGGGAAAGTAAAGAAGTAGAACCTACCAGAAGCTGCACACTCCAACCACACACAGGCATATGTGGTCATTGGTAGCGATGGAATATTATGTGAATGATAGTAGGTATCTACAGGTCTAACACAGGCTGCAAGACCATTTGCACCCAAGAAGACTGTAAAGGGAGATTGAAACAGACAGCCTGGTTAAGGGAATTATTGAAAAGACTTGTACTCCCTTGTAAATCATTACAAAGCTGAACAAAGGGATATTTTCTTTATTACAAAAAAAAAAAAAAAGATTTCCTATCCAACTTTGCTACCTGTTTATAAGTGGCATTCGCTGGTCTATTACACCAAACATGACTTTTCCATTCTCTTTCTCCCCAAATGCCTGGAAAGAGTACAGTTCCTCAGAAATATGAACTTTTACAAAAGGCTTGCATATTTCTAATCTTTAAAATGTCCCTTGAACTTGAATAAAATCAATTGTACAGACACAAAGATAGAAGCAGCCACACCATTGAAATACAAAGATATAGTTTTACATACTAGAAAATAGAAAGTAGGTCTGAAATATATATGAATATTCAGCTTTTATTTAATCAAAAACCTATAAATGACATTCCAAGTTTTATTAGCTTTGTAAGAAGTAACAGCTGTGGATAATTAATGACAAAACAAAACTGACTGTAGAGCCCAGTACAAGTCTAGAGAGTATGGCTAGAGACTTTCTCCTAGATACAATACAACACAAAGAGTTACAAGCCTTGTGGGAAATGTTGAAAATGTTTCTTGCACCTGCTGGCAGTTACAATTAAAGACGGACGCATTACAACAGAAATAATAAACAGTATATATATATACACATACAAGAGGTGTATCATGTGACTCTCTCTTTCTCTCTGTAACTGCTCACATTCCTCACAGCAGTAGATGATTCACAAACGTTTAGATTTAGTAAGTGTTTTACGACACTAGCAACACAATAAGGATTCACAAATGCTCCTATCACTCATCGAGGCCTGGCCGGAAGCAAGACGCCAAGTTTCCTCTCACAAACTCAGCTCAGGCAAAAGCAGACAACTAACAAATCTTTTGTGTCCCTCCTCTCTGTCACTCTTTTCCACCCTCCTCTTCCTCCTGGGGCAGCTGGGCCACTTGAATGGAATTGATCACAAGCATTGTCTGCCGCTCTCGGTATACTGAAAAAGAACAAGAGAGAGACATTCTTGTATTGGCATGTTATTTATTAAATAATTTTAAAGAGGGTGGAAGGGGGGGGGGGGGGGCGGGTTGTCGAAAGTTACGACAACCTGTGGAGCACCACTGTCTGGTGGTTTAAAAAAAAGATAATATTAATAATAATATTAATAATAATGAAGATCATTTCTATAGCGCCCACTCCCGTGTAAACACAGCTCTAGGCGCTTTACATAAATGCATGTAAGAACATTCATGCACGCGACACACACAAATCCACACACTCATATACACACAAACACACACATATACACATACACACACACAAACACACGCATACCCACTCACGAACATATAACACGCACACATGTGCACACACATGTATGCCAAACACACACACACACACGTACACACACATCTACTTGCTTATCACACGCACACGATTACACATCGTCACGAAATGAGCATAAAATAATATATACACTGCAATTCACAAAATACATAAATGGATTCATAGACATTTACATAACATTGTATTGAACATGAACCTACTGACTTAAAAAGGATGTCATTAAATGTGTCTTTAAAGATTTTTAAAATTTAGACTCAGATGTTGTATGTCTCAAGGGTTGGGGAAGAGAGTTCCAAACTGACGGAGCAAGGTGGGCGAACGATCTTTCAGCTAATTTTTGACCGCCTTTTCTAGGAACAAAGATAGATCTACCACAATTCTTCATCTACTGCATAAAGAAATCTAAATTACAATGGTAAGTAATGCATTGCAAAATAAAATAAGTTACTATTACAAATTAAAATATAATATAGTATTTATAATACCCACAACTCAGAAGGCCTACATCTACAATTAATTTCACAGACACATTACAATTGATCATCAACTACAGTGTACTTTCTGAGCTCTAGTCCTCGTGTTGTGTTAAAAGACACATCCCTGTGACTGCTCATACTAAAAAACCCAAGAAGTGAGAGAAGAGCATGCACCTGGCTACTTTCAACATGTCGTCTCTGAAAAGGCCCCAACTCTACCATATATCCCGTAATAAGACCGAGCCATTTGTTTTGTTTGAGTTAAAAGAAGCACATCGACACAGTAATGGTCATATAGTGCTAGCAAAAGTAAGGAGGACAGAGATACACAACAGAGGGAAGGAAACAAGTAGGTCTTTCCAGTGGCACCGTTCGACCATCCGCTGACTGAGCCATGAACATTTCGAAAAGAAGCAAAGGGAGGGAGAGAAGAAAAAGAAAAAATACAAAACCCTCATTAATGTAACCACAGAAATTCTGCATATCTCATATTACTTCTCCCCTGCACTGTAAAGGGATGAAAGCCCTGAGGCAGTCGCCACAAAATTACTCACCACACAAAGATACCAATGAGAAAAGACTTATCATCTCTCCTACCACGCCTTTACCCAGATCAGTCAAATATACTTGTGCACGCTGGTACAGCTTTACCTGCACTAGAAACTAGAAAGCAAGTCTGTATAATAATATTCAGCTTTTACTTCATCAAAACCGATATATGACAACCCAAGTTTTATTAGCTAGGAGGCAACAGCTGAGGTTAATGACAAATATGGCTGGAGACTTTCTCCTGGATCACAATACAACACAAAGAGTTCCACAAGCCTTGTGAGAAATGTTTCCTGCACAAATTACTCATCACACAAAGACACTAATTTGAAAAGACGGCTTATCATCTCCCCGACCACACCTTTATCCAGATCAGTCAACATACCGTGCACGCTGGTGTTGAGTAACCATGGAAACCCCTAACCACCCCCCCCCCTACCCCCTACCTGGCATGGTCAAAATTTTAAAAGAGTACTCACAGTGGAAGGTCTTGGTATTTTTTTTCCTGGTGAACACGTACCACACTCGGTTGTGAGTTAGTGTTTTCTCCACCACTGTGGCCTCTACCTTCACCACACTGCGACTGGAGAATAATGAAATCACAATTGGTTACTAAAAATACTTCTAACCTCTTACACGTGAAGTGTTAAAATATGAGTGAGCCATGAACACCTGTACCAAAAAAAAAAAAAAAAAAAAAAAAAAAAAATTAAAACGGCAAAAGCGCCCATCAGTTGTCAACATTTCAGATGAAATTCACAACCTGGGTCAAAATTAATTCATATCAATATCATACTCTCCACGACGACTACTACCTGTGGGTAATGTCGAGGGGAAAATGTGTATTTTATTCGATAACACTTGCTCGATGAAAACTTCTTTCTTGCCTTTTCCTATACAATTATACAAAATAAACTGAACAATACATTACAGATTCTAAATATTCATGGAAAAAGAAAACAGATCAAAGTGAATGACATAACAGTGTGGGTACACAAACAAAAATTACACACACACACACACACGCACATTCAACACCTAAAGGGGCAGAAGATTGACTATTTTTGCACTCGCTGCAACTGACATTGTCTAGTGCACATCGCAAGCCCACAAAACCGTAAGCTTTAGGATAGCTTGGTAAAAGTATTACAGCACTCGCAACTATCATATGAGCGTGCAGGACATAAGCTGGATATTTTCACGTTAGTTTGTAACACGGTAACCTAGTTTTAGTAAGAGTCTTACAACACTTGAAACACAATAAGGTCATATAAGTGCCAAAGAATAGATGTGTTACAAGAGAGCAACATACACAAAAAAGAAGGAGGAAAGATAAGGAAGATAGATATTTGATAGGAAAGAAGGAGCAAACGGTAACCATAAGCACCATCATTACAAGTAAGGTGTAAAAGGTGGACCACAGCAGGCCCTCAAATACACTATCATCTGTTCCGATGGGGCAAGATAGGAACATGGGCATACAGTTATAGCCTCCCTCAAGCTCTACACGGAACAGAAACAGTGAGGAACAGGTGATGGTGGGAAAAATGAATTAGTAGGCAGTTTAGTGAAAATTTCAAATTTGTCTGATATGCTTTGAAATACTTTCATTTGAAAGCTCTTGCCTTCATGATCATAAAACAGTTTAAATTTTGTTGATATCTTTATTAGTTAAAAAGTTGTGGTGATTTTTCATGCCTAAAATCCGGCCAATTTCAGGCCACTTTTAACACTGAGTTTTTGTGACACAAAAATGCAACTTTACAACACAAATGACCATTACTCAACACAAAATGCATATTTTTTAAAGTGTTGTACATCAGTTTGTTGGGAATTTTACACAGAATGCACACAACTACAAAACACCTCTTTACAAAGTCACATAAATATTTTTTGGGTACTTCTAGAGGTTCAGGGTGATAAAAACCCCCGCAAGGATAACCCGAAATGGACAAAATGGGCTATATCTTTGCTGCTAATGGTCATATTTGGACAAATCATACATCATTCTCTTTGTCTTTTTTCACTGTTTATAATTATTAAAGAGTTAAGCCAATAAAGTAATAATTTCCAATTTTTATGGCCATTCTTAAGATTTCAAAACGTATTTTTAGTGTTTTTCTAACCGTTAAACAGATTCCGTAAAAAAACAACAACAACCTCTTAATGACCGCCATAAGTCAGCTCCCTATCCTTCTTTTACAAAGTATTGTAACATACATTTGTGTGAAGCTATATTTTATGCTTTCAAGTGCATAAAAGAGCTTATAAATTCAAGAAAAATGTTCTTCGGAGACCTAGTTGTAGACCCACTGGAACATTTAATAAACTGCGGAAAGATGAAAAGGAAAAAAATAAGTCATTTTATGATCTTCACACAAGTTGCACTTGCAATTTTTTGGACAAATTATATTTATAGTCTACCTCATTCTATTATTTTTTATGTTTCTTCACTATTCATTACATTTTGAGTTATTATCAACTAGCAATTTTTTATTGATGAGCATATTTTTTTAAAAATATTGAGTCAGACTCATTGGCTATAAATTATATTTTTTTAAATGGCACAATTTGATCATGTAAATGTAAAAATATCCAGAAAATAACAACATTAAATTATTAGGTACTGAAAGTGAAGACTGAGCAGAGGCTCAGATAAACTCTGTTCTCTACTACTATACTACTAACAAGTAAGTTTGCGCAAAACTGATTTAAGAAAAAGGTTGTCACATAAAAGCAATTGTTATGATGAGATTTATTATTAACTCTGAAATATATAGCTAGATGCTGAATCTAACATCAATTAGAACTGTGCAATTCAAGCTTTATTTCAATTCCAAAGCCCAAAGGCATAAATAGTTAGATATGCTGGCTTTTTTACTGTTTCTAGCCTACTACTGCTGAATTCTAGATTTACCTATCATTTGCACTATTCAAGAGCCAAATATGGTAAAATAAAAGCAAAACTGTGAATTCTTTTGTCTGTCTGTTCATAATTTCAAAGCCGCACGTATTATTATTATCCGGAGAAACAAGTAAAGCGCGAATAAATGCGATGCCGGCGCAATACGTTATCACAGTGTGCAGGGGAGAGCGGGGGTGCCGGGTCGCTGACCGGCCGATTCGGCGTTTCGGCTTTTTGTATGCATTTTTACGGGAAGCGCCGTAGCGTTGTGCGAAGTTCAACCTAAACAACTCGGGTGTCAAAAGAAACTAGAATGGATAATCTATAACTTCTGAAAGATTCATAAATATACAGCCAGTAGTTTTCATTTTATCGCGTTGTAAAAACTGCCTTGTTTTCAGATGCAAATATTTCCAGTTCTACTGAATCGATTTTCACGCCAAGACCGCCATTTTGAAGACCTTTCTTTTCTGTTTAAAAAGATGTATCGGGAGTGGTAGTGCAATTCGCAAAACGAAACAAAACTGTGAGTTGTTTAGACCCACCGCAGCGCGAGGCTTCACGGCCGGTCACAAAAATCTACGGGGCGTACCGCGGCCGATTCGCCCTGCCGCGAGCGCGTTCACTAAACTGCCTAGAATTAGTATCCTGATTTTTTTTCCATATGATAATATATAGATTTAATATGAATTAACTTTATTATGAGACTCACTCTTAAAGTAACAACGAATGCTGTATCATAAACACGGGAATGATGAGAAAATTTTGAAGTATGTGGAACAGACTGCACCCGAGTTTGCCCAAAACCTGCCAATTGTCTGTTCCTATACACAGTAAATAGAAGGAGAGGCAGGTAGAGGAAGTTTACTTATTTTATAATCAACAAATGGCTCTTATAAGCAGACAAGGTACAGATGTGCAGTCCAGACAGTGGTTAAGAAATGGACATTATGGTCATGGACACCCCATCTGCTCATGTAGGGGGGATAATCATGAATTTGGGTGAACAACATGATGGCTCATGACTGGAAAATTGGCCTTCTTTTGAGATGAAACAAAACCAACGAAAGCACTTTGACTGTATGTGCATGTGTGTGAATATGTGTGTGTGAGTGTGTGTGTGTGTGTGTGTGTGTGTGTGTGTGTGTGTGTGGTGAAACACCAAACCAATGTGCCAGGATCTGGACAATGAAGATCTATCTTATCGTATCTTATCTTTCTAGCAAATTCTTAACACATCGTGAACAACAGCATGTAGTTAAAACCGCTAATATATAGATTCAAAAAGTACAAATTAAAAAAATATGTCTTACATTCTTCACTGAAGTCCGAAGTTGTGTCTTCTGAAGTAACTACTTTTTTCCACAAACCAAGCCCCATTTCTATCTCAAAAACAGCTCTGCAGACAGCTGAGACCTGTCTCCTGGCATATATAATACACACACACACACACACATACAGAACAGTTAATCATAATTATCAGACACAGATGCGACACGTGCATTCTACGTCATGGCATCCCCCAGAAAGGTGAAAGTTCAGCTCCTTCGTGACCGACAACAACAACAGCAACAACAACGAGTTCTGCAGCAGCCTACCTAAGGAGAGGTTGACCGAAGAGGCTAAAGTCTCGTCCTCCAACTGCCATGACCTGAGGAAAAAAACAAAGGCAGCACAGACTCAAACAATTGGATCCACTGAAACAGCTTGACATTGCTCAACACTTCACTCCATACTCTTTTCTCAAAGTACAGCAGTCTCTGTCTAAGATCCCAGTGTCTGTCTTAGACTGTCATTATAATGTAAAATATAAGCAAGGGAGGAAATGTCTTTGTTTTAGTAAGCATCTTACGGCACTTGCAACACAATAACGTCATATAAGTGCTGAAGATTGGAGGTGTTACAAAACAGTAATAAACACAAAAAAGAAGGAGGAGAGATAAAGACGATAGATGTTTGGTAGGAAAGAAGGAGCAAACCACACTAGAGGAAATGGGAAGTAGCTGTTTGTACAGGTGATTGTTTGGTTTTAGTAGATTTTTTAAACGCGCTCACAACAGCATAAGGTCATATGAGCGCCAAGGGGTGGATGTCAAGAGAGAAATCCATACAGGGAATCAGGCTTATTCTGCTCACCTCACTAGCTTCAACAGCACAAAGTCTACAGTTCTCCGCCAATGAAAAGACGGTATTTAATAATGAATCTTTCCGCGAAGCATTTGAATGCACGCGTGTCACTTTTTGAACCGGCCGACCACGCGCTCTGACCGCGACGGGCTTCGCTTTCCACGGCAATACTCCAGCTCTTAATAATTGAACATATAAACAACTTACACCATCGTAACGAGGAAAAGCTGAACTTTTACAAGGTGTACAGCATTTGGTGTTTTAAAGTGAAAGAGTAAAGTAACAGCAATCTGAACTACCCCGATTTCACCGATACCACGCGCTCGGAAGGCCGTGAGTGCCTGCAAGGCTGTGTTTATGCTACCTACTTTTAAGTAGGCCTATGTTTAAGAACCCATTAAAAAAATACCACAAAGGAAAAAAGAAATTTTGACCACCTTGGGATTCAAACCCTGGGGCTCTGAATCCAAGTGCGCCAGTCACCAGAGGGCATAAGAAGAAAAGAAAATTGCTTAACAAGCTTTTCATCTATATAATTATAATATATATAGAGCAATGCAAATCCCATCTCCAGAAGAGAGCATTACCTTGTATAACTTACCTTCTCTAAGCGTATCTTGTCGCCAACGTTTGGAGGAAAGTCATTCTTGACCACAATGATGTCTTCAGCGTTCTTTTTCCCCCTTTTCTAGATTGTTCTTTATGGGAAAAAAAAGGCACCCTCCCCCCTTCTCCTGAGGGGGTTGGTTTTTTATTTGAGACACCTGCAAGAAGAAGAATGGGGGGGGGGGGGGGGGGGGGAGAATAGGTTGACTTACTGAAAAAAAAATCTTTTATCAAACATACTAAAAAGCTGTTTCAATTATCCTTGCATTGTATTCTGAAACCCAGGGTAGTTTCGTAATATACAAATTAAAAATATAACAAACCATGTAGATGTGGAGAGAGCAGGGGAGTTGTGTTTGGTAACCTTGTGTGTACATAACATGTGAAGGAACGAAAGTGAATTGTAAAGGTACAAGCGGGTGATGGGGCTGGTACAAAGCTCAGTATTCATAGTTTCTGTTGTAGAATCAGGTGTTCTCTAAAAATTCTTTCAATCAAAATTTATATATATATAGGTTACACCTATATAATGACCAAATGAAGATTAAGAAAATACGATAGGCAAATCTGTCATCTCATTACAAAAGGATGAAAGAACTCTGATCATAAAGTCTAGCTGGTAAGATTTTGTTGCAACATTTTATACCGTCTTCCTACCTACATATCGACATTCTGAACAACTTGTTGATGGGTAGAACTTACTTGTCTGAAGGTCTTTGTCTGAAAGTGGGGTGAAATCTTCGGCCCCTTCAATGCCTGCCACTCTGAAAAAAAAACCCCCAACATTTCAAACACTGAAGGTAATGGTCTCATAAATAATAAACAAATGCATTTAAATGTGCACAGTAAGAAAAAAAAAGAAACAATACATTCCAGACCTGATCATAGAATTACGAAATACATCCTGACATCAGAGAAAATCATAAACTAATCTTTCATTAATTAGTCATTCGACTGCTCAGTGTTAAATTTCATCATACATCATTTTTCAAAATAGTGTAAGGCAGGATCTTGAACTAAACTAAGCAGTTACGGTAATATAAATTTACCTTCTATTAAAACAATGAAAAAACACACAACAATATATTTCAATTGTAATTCTTTTCACTGTTCTGGCCAGTAATATACACCATCCTTTTACACCATTACACAGAAAATAGCATGGTCTCAGACCCACTCACTGACAGCATTTTCTACATTATGGCATGCTCCCCGAGATAATGGGTTTGTCTGGGAAATCAAAAGAAGGTGGAGAGTTAAATTGTTATCAAATGTCGACATACGTTTGCACAAAACCAGCCAGATTACATTAAACAAAATTATACGAAATCACATGCTTCCCTCTTTATGGACACATAGGAAAGAGGGAAAGTAAAAAAAAAAGAAAAAAAAAAGGAAATATAAAGCATCGAACTATCAACTTTAACACCCCCTGCCTTAGCAAAATGACAATATTTACCCGAGGTATCGACTCGTTTTAGTGTCGGCTAGATGTGTGCTCTTCATCCTCACAGCTTCTAGCCGGTATGGCTTCCACAGAGCTTGGGACAGCGTGTGACTGTAGCCTGGCAGACTGTGAAGACTGGCCCCGGCTAAAACCGTGGGAGAAGCCGTCGCTTGACCAGTGCCAGTGCCACATGACGGCAGTCTTGAAGACAAACCTGCATCACACAGAAAAATGAAATTTACAGATTGTCCCCATTTTTTCTTCTCTTTAAAACCTCTCCAGAGAACATGATGTGATTATCATCTTGGCTTTTAGTTTGATGTACAAAAACATTTCTTGAAGTACATTTTTTTTCTCTTGGTACTGACAATACATGGTCTAGCGCGATATTTCTGGTTGAAGTGACGAATTGACTGTCTACAGCTCCCCCACCCCCACTCCACCCATCCCTTATTTCTTGAAAAAAGTCCCATCACTTGTCAATAACCTTTCAAAACTGGAAGAACTGTATTTGCACACATGACAGCCTCCAACTCTAAAGATGCAATAAATTCCCTGAGTAGAAGAGAGCAAGTCACGATATTTCGCCT
>NW_004798429.1:60942-63032 GCF_000002075.1 Aplysia californica
GGGAGGAATGCCCCCCTTCATTTTACCATAATTTGATATTTTGCAATTAAGTTTGATATTTTCTTGAAAACAATTGACTTGCAAGGGTTTTTAGTTTTACTGGCCACATGTGTTCTGCAGCAATTTAGCCCCCAAAACATTATTCATTATCCGCATAAGGGTCCGAAAGTAAAAATTTACTAGGTTACAAACCCCAAGAGTAGGGGGGCCTGACCTAATAAATACATTGGGGGGGAGTTCAGAGCGGTGCTCCCCTGAAATTTACCATAATTGGATGCTTTGCAGTTGGGTTTGATATCTCTCACTCGCCGCGCATCAAATTCAAACATATAGACCTAGATCTAGAGCGGGTTCGGGTCACTGCAGCCCCCTAAGCTTATTGAGACTTGCTCGCCTAATCCTTTCGATTTTGCTTTGCCTCTTGCTTTGTTTGTGTTCTCTATCCGGGTCAACATTATATCTAATCAAAATTTTGAATCGGGTTTTCTTACGAGGTACTTCGACTAGATAGTCGCGTCACGTGCTGCCAGGCCACCTGAGGTGGTGTGACACCGGCCCCCCGTCGGCAGGTCAGGCCAGCATGGACAAATGTGGTAAATCTCATCACCACAGTAACAGAAGGGTAATCAACCAAATAACATTTATTTGCAAATAGAAATATTAACAGCTGAATTAAATGTAGAAAGAACAGTTCCAAAGAGAAACCAAAAACACCTTTTTAACTTGATCTTAGTTACATTTATTTGCAAATAGAAAGACTAGGCTAACGGCTTAATTATATGTAAAAAGAACAGTTCCAAAGAGCAACCCAAAAAAGCTACTTATGAAAATGTTGAATAAAAAAACATTAGTAGGAAGCATGCCAACTTATAGCAGGCTAAAAGCACCATTTAAAGTAATTTTTTTGCATGATTTGAGTTTGTCATTTTCGTTCTGTGCCGGATCCGACGAAACATCAAATTTTTTTGCGGCAGATCCGGCCACCCTCCACCAGCTATAAATAACCAACTGTAGAATAGAAGCTCAAAGCCAAGGGGAAACGAAAATAGACACATTTATGAAGTCTGTTCATAGCTAAAAATAGACCTTAACTTTGATTGGATGATGCAGAGAGCCTTAGCCAACCAGATTGAATGGATTATGTTTTCTCTTACGGAAGACCAAAATTGACCCAAAAACGAAGCCGAGGCGGAAAGGTCACCGGCAGTACGTACATAATCAAAAATGCAGCTAGAGTCTAAATCTAGATCTAAACTAAATATTTTGTTATCCGGGAGGTATGGAGATATGCCCACGAAATACAAATACGGAGTTCGAGTGGGGTGGCCGGATGGGCTGACCTGCCAGATGAGCCGACCCCGCTTTAGGTTCTAGAGATCCAATTAAAGGGGGTGGGAACCAGGGTTGGGTTGACTTAAATCAGTTGATTTTTTAAATTTAAATCA
Organism: Aplysia californica; assembly: GCF_000002075.1. Classification (NCBI taxonomy): domain Eukaryota; kingdom Metazoa; phylum Mollusca; class Gastropoda; order Aplysiida; family Aplysiidae; genus Aplysia; species Aplysia californica. The sequence goes on from NW_004798429.1 coordinate 62,388, forward strand.
ACTTGATTTTTAAAATAAAAATCAGTGATTTAAATAACTTTTTTAAATATTTATTTTTATTCAGTTTTTACACATTTCAACATTCAGAATTCCTTTTCTTGGTTTCATAAAACAGATATAAGGTTTAGTAGACTATAATATATTCATGCTTAAAAGTCTGCTTTCCCCCTTTTCACTGTAAAATAATACAGATTCAAATTACTTTTTTTTCCATAATTGAAATCAGAGCTGGGTGTTGATTTTTAAAATTTTAATCAGTGATTTAAATCACTTTTCAAAAAAATGTATTCAGTTTTTACATATTATATATTTAAACATTCAGAATTCCTTTCCTTGGTTTTATTAAACAATATAAGGTTTAACTTAGTACACTAATATAATCATGCTTAAAAGTCTGCTTTCCCCCCTGTCACTGTAAAATAATACAGTTCTCAATTTACTTTTTTTTCATAATTGAAAACCAGGGTCGGGTTGATTTAAATCAGTTGATTTTTTAAATTTTTAATCAAATTGATTTAAAAAATAAAACTCAGTGATTTAAATCACTTTTTAAAAAAGTATTCTGTTTTTACATCTTTAAACATTCAGAATTCCTTTCCTTGGTTTTATAAAACAGATGATATATACAAGGTTTAGTAGACTAAA
>NW_004798429.1:66351-67470 GCF_000002075.1 Aplysia californica
TCTCTCTCTCTCTCTCTCGTACTCTCTGACTCGGGTTTGATTGCTTCTATGAAATCAAACGTAGTTGACATTGAAAAGAGCGAATTTCGCTGAGAATCAACTCTGGGAAATCGTATTTGAATGGTTGCTGCGATTAGGCAAATGGGGAAAAACCCTGGAGGCGGAGTGTCAACATACCTCTCGATATCCCTGACCTATTTCTGGAGACGATAGCTTCGCTCCGTGCCCAGCTATAAGTTAAGACGTTCTGACACCCACCTTATCGGCAACTGTGAACTTGCACAGTTCAGTTTTCCTATCACGAGTTTTAGAAAACCTCATTTATGCTCTTTTCAGATCAAACCACGTAGATCTAAATGCCCTTTTTATTAAAGGAACAACAAGATTATAGAAAATGCTACAGTGCAATAAATAGCCAAAGAAAAGACAATCAAAACAAAATCACAAGACCTATGCAAGTGGTTTTAACGAGCGCTGATGTAATACTATAGACCTGAAGTTTATATTAACCCTAAATTGCATACTATCATGGCCGTCGCTCTCAGCTGCATATAAAAGCTTTACTGCACTAGTGCACACCATGGGCAAAGCAGCACTCTCGCTATAGTTGAGTGCATACAGCATCCCGCTCCTCCTTTTTCCCCGTTCAATTGGCTCCGAAGCAAATCAAAAGTCGAGCTCCATTATGAGCCGGAAGTACATTGTACATAAAAGTGCGCAGTCTAGGATATCATTGCTAATCTATGGGTGCTACACACATAGACTGAAATTGAAACTTACAAGGAGATAAAATGGCGGCTGATGACACTGGCAGGACGGTGAAGCTAGGGCGGCGAGCTGTGCAGTTTCCTTCGGCTGAACTACAAGTTCTGGAGGACTGTAATCACTTGCTTGGAGATCTAGCTGCACTGAAACGTGAGCTGCAAGAGAAGGGGTTCGTATCCACGTTTTTCTAGACATGATGTTTTAGATGTGGGGCCTACAAACGTGAGAACAGTTATTTGCTTGCGATTAATTATGTGTCAAGTTTCATGTGTGTGTGTGTGTGTGTGTGTATGTGTGTGTGTGTGTGTATGTGTGTGTATGTGTGTGTATGTGTGTGTGTATGTGTGTGTATGT
>NW_004798429.1:69948-71095 GCF_000002075.1 Aplysia californica
CAGTCGATCTGCGCACGCAAGGAGGTGCTATTCCTATTCTTCTTCTGGAAAAACGAAAGAGAGCTTCAAAACAGACTGCAGCGCCATCTGAAGCAAAGAGCATACTTCCTGCGGACACTTTTTTGGCTGAGTGGCCCATCTTGTTATTTACTATCTTTGCCTCAATGCACTTTTTCTTCCGATGTAGCCCGCGTGCAAACGCAGTGACTAGATCTATGTACGTTTCGGCCACCATTTGTTTCGAGCGCAATCTTTCTTCCTCGTCTTCAAATCGCTGGCTCCTTTGTCCTTTGATTTTGGGGGAAGAAATTAACGTTAAATGGAATAAAGGAACGTAATATGCTCTAGAAGAATCATGGCTGGTGATAAAACTGGGGTGTTATCGTGGGATCTAAAACTAAAGGGATATTCAGCAGATTGGAGAAACCCAGGAACTCCCCGATCCCAGAGAAAGCTCGGCGCAGGCGATATGCTTTGAAAGTGATGCACGTCATGTTTTACGATCATAAAGCTGTGGTTTTGAACTGACCAGTTTTCAGTGGCACAACAGTCAGTGGTGACTAATATTATAAGAAGGTTCTTTAAATAAGGCTTAGACCAGCAATCAGACGAAAGCGGCCCAGTCTGCTGTAATCGTGAGATTGGTGGTTCGGGAGTTCAAGCCTCTGCTCGGTCCGACGTTGTGTCCTTGGGAAAGGCACTTTACATGAATTTACCACTTGGCTCGGTCCTTTCGGAGATGGACTTTAAACTCCGAAGTCCCGCCTCTTAAATAACCCGTTTAATAGTGTTGATAAGGCAGGACGTTAAACCCATACCATTTTTCACAACCATGAAACCTCAAACTCGCAGTTATGTGTCACCTACACCACAAATCTCTCTATCACATGCACCAGATACTTGTTCATTCGCGGCTTCCATGACCAAGAGGAGGTGCTTGCTGCCCGACAGGCGGTTCTGGAACATATTGACAGTTTTGGGAGCACCCTCAACAAGCAGCATCCAATCAGAGAAGGCGTGTTGAGAGATGGGTGTGGTCTCGGATGTGTGCCTTTGATGGAGGTTGGAAGTATATTATGTTACGCTGTCTGCAGTGTGGATATGCTTGTGCTCCCTCGATAGGGAGAGAGAGAGAGAGAGAGAGAGA
>NW_004798429.1:72183-74967 GCF_000002075.1 Aplysia californica
CCCCAAGCACACACTGACAGACAGACAGACAGACAGACAGATAGACAGACAGACAGACACACACACACACACACACACACTACACACACACACACACACACACACGCACACACATACGCACACAAGCGCGTGCGCGCGCGCACACACACAAATACACACACACACATGCACACACACCAACCACCTTTTCCACATACCCCAAACAATTAGCTAGCTTTCGCGGATGAACATGAAAACATTATTACTATCATGTACCTTCTCTCTGTTTCAGGGGAAAAACGATATCACTCACAGCGAGTTGGTGTTGCGAGTGTTGGAGGGGAAGAGACGTGAGTCTTCTTGGAATGTGGATCAAATACCAGAATGTTTGGTTTTCATATATTATGGTTGCTTTTATGGACAAGCGGGCTAACCCGGATTTCGGGGGTTTCCAGAAATCTTGACCTACACCAAAAGTGGGTATTGTCCTACCTTTAGGATAAGTTTAGTTTAATTGGTGTGTATATTTGTTTGGTTATAGAGAAAGCTCTCCTTATCTTGAAAAGAAACTGAACAAGGGGCAAAAAGTGTTGAAAAACTTTACCTTCCATTTTCTCAAAACATAATTTTTCGGGATAGCCCCCTTGTGCTTATAAGCGACCATATTACATGTATTTCAAAGAGTGTATTAATTAACAACTTCAGTGCCAGACCCGAGAATTGAGTTATGGAGCAGGTCTAAAAGTAAAAGCGCATTCCTGCGTTTCACAAGTCCCAGTTTATTGGACACAAGACTTCATTGAAGGCTTCTTTGGTTTGGTCACGTCGTTGTCCCCTCTCAGCCGCCAACGCTACCGACCCCACAGTGTTACCGACAGCGAGCTGATCTCGTTGAGACCCTTGTGTTCACAATTCTTCCCCTCATACTCTCAAATTATTTTTTTTAAAATTCCTTCAGCCACTCCAACTTCGTGGATTAGATGAAGAAAAACTAATTACCTACCTTAGCCTTTAGAGATTAAAGTGAGAACATCTAGACATGCACAAATAAGACCTGTAAGTGAAAAGATAACGAGTGCATTACACAGTATTGGGAAGCTTGTCTTATACCACCAAGCATCTATGACTATATTGCAAAGTTTAGTCTATTGGAGCTAAGCTCACGGGATTTGGTATGGCGTATGCAAACGTACAATGGGGGTGAGGTTTTGGAGCAGGACGTGAAGGGTTTATTTTTTCGGGGTAAGGATTATATAACCATCTTCCATATTTCCCCGCCCTTCCACAGGCACAAAAGGACATCAAGCCACATAGAATCGGGTGCTTTTTAATAAATATATATGTAACATAGAGGAATTCGCTTCTACTTTTAGTCCAACCAGAGAGCCGGAGACAGTGAAGGGTTAAGCCCACATCGACACAATCTGGGTCATTAAAAAGTGAGACTACTTCGATTCTGTCAACATAAGGCCTTATTGGGTTGGGTACCTCACAGGAGATATGAAGGAAGGCTTGAAAAAAAATCGTCTAAAAAAATAAAAACAACCCAAAAAACAGTGTTTAGTGTGGCATTAAACCCACACACGGGGAAACCAAACTAAAGAACAAGGAAGGAAAACCAGTCCAAATACACCAAGGTCTACTCCCTCCGCTTATTAACCCCCTTCGTCTTTGTCTCTTTCACCCTCCTGTTTCATAAACCTACCTCCTTAAATTTTTTGGGGTTATTATTATTGTATGACAATAATATGTGATTATGTCGCCCACAGCTCTGAAGTTTTTCCGGGAGTTTTTCAAAGATGAAGTCAAAACGTTTGACTACAAGTGGCTTAGGTGAGAAGCCTTTTATGATAATTAATTGCTACAAACTACATGTATTTCTACTACAAACACATCGATCTCATTTCATCTTATTAAAAACAATGTTGGACAAACCACAGTATGCGTCCAAACTTTTTGCTGCGGAGTCCACATTGTATTTGTATCAATCCTGATATACATGTAAACGTTTAACGACTTGGTCTGAAATGGTGAAATGGTATAGGCAAAGATCGTGTAATCGAGAATCTTTGGTATAGGTTTGACGCCCGTATCACAACTATTGGGTTATTTAACAGGCGGGACCTCCAAGTTTAACGCCCATCTCCCGAAGGAACGAGCCAAGTTGGGAAACTTGTGTAAAGTGCCTTTCCCGAGGACACAACGTCGGACCGAGCTGAGGCTCGAACCCCCGAACCCGCAATGTCACGATTACGAGTCCGGTAGCCTAACCCCTAACTAGACCACCGACGCCACTCAACTTGGTCTGGCGGGAGATAACGAGTAACCCGACGGAAGATGACGTATGATTTTGACTTGTATGACATGTGGCCTGACGGCAGTTGACGTGTATGACATGTGGCCTGACGGCAGTTGACGTGTATGACATATGGCCTGAGAGGAGGTAACGTGTGGTCTGACGGGAGGTGACGTGTGATTTTGACGTGTGTGACGTGTGGCTTGACAGGAGGTGTCGTGTGATTTTGAAGTGTGTCGTTTGGCCTGACAAGATATGACGTGTATGACGTGTGGCCTGACAAGAGATGACTTGTATGACGTGTGGTCTGACGGCAGTTGACGTGTGATTTTGACGAGAGATGGCTTGTGGTCTGATGATGATGATGATCATGGTTATGAGGCTGATAATGTTGATGATGATGTTGATAATGATGACGATGATGCCGACAACGACGACGACAACGACGACGACGACGATGATGATGATGATGATGATGATGATGATGATGATGATGATGATGATGATGA
>NW_004798429.1:75590-76906 GCF_000002075.1 Aplysia californica
AGAGAGAGAGAGAGAGAGAGAGAGAGAGAGATTCAGAGAGGGAGAGTTGTTGTTGTTGTTGTTGTTGTTGCTGCTGTTGTTGTTGTTGTTGTTGCTTTTGCCGTTGTCACCGTTAATCTCAAGGCTGATTGTCTCAAATCTACGTATAGTATATGACTAATAACCTATAGGCCCTTAAAAACAACAACAACAGGTCCCTATTTCTCCTTCTTTCAACAAAGGTAGAATAACATTCATGCATGAACATAATTTGAAAGAGAAATTAAAGTGAAATACCGGGTACTGATGGTACTTTTTTTCTTTTATGACTTTGTCAATATAGAGTGCTCTTGCTTAATGAGAACTGAGTCATTACCATTGCCCCTGTAGGTTCCAGAAGTTCCAAGAGAAATACGGAAACATGGACGCCGAGAAGGAAAATCTTCAAGGTCAGAGGATGTTTTTTTTTTCTTCTAATTTTTAAATTTCATTCTTCCTTTCTTTCTTTTTTTCTTTCTTTCTTCTTTCTTTTTTTCTTTCTTTCTTTCTTTCTTTCTTTCTTTCTTTCTTTCTTTCTTTCTTTCTTTTCTTTCTTTCTTTTCTTTCTTTTCTTTCTTTCTTTCTTTCTTTTTCTTGAGGAAAGATGATTAATTTCTTTTTTTCTTTCTTTCTTCCTTTCCTTTCTTTCTTTCCTTTCTTTCTTTCCTTTCTTTCTTTCCTTTCTTTCTTTCTGTTTATCTATTTTTTTCTTGAGGAAAGATGATTAATGTATAACATAATAATACAGTCAAACCTGTTCAAGATAATCACTAATTGTCGAGGTAAAAAAAAATGGTCATCCCAGACACCTGGTCCTCTTGGCCAGTGTCATTTTATTATCGTATATGTAAATAGAAAAAGTGCATGGAGAGTAGGAAGTGGTCGTTTGTACAGATGACTGTCTTGGACAGGTGGTCGTTAGAGCAGGTTCGACTGTATCATCATATCGCAATCACTGTCATGTCCCTTTTCCCTGGCAGGTACGGGCTGGTTCACGGAAGATCCTTACGAGATCACGAGCAAGTTCGGTGGTCAGTGGAAGACGGTGGACTTCTCCGCTGGTGATGTGCTCATCTTTGGCATGAGGTATGTATCAATCATAGTCACATGATCAATTTAACGTACATGTATGATGTGCTCATCTTTGGCATGAGGTATGTGTCAATCATAGTCACATGATCAATTTAACGTACATGTATGATGTGCTCATCTTTGGCATGAGGTATGTGTCAATCAAAGTCGCATGATCAGTTTAACGTACATGTATGATGTGCTCATCTTTGGCATGAGGTATGTGT
>NW_004798429.1:79357-87036 GCF_000002075.1 Aplysia californica
TAGCTGCGAAACTAGATCAAAGATTTAAGTCTGTCTGTCTAGATCTAGATCTAGACCATAGATCTAGAAGAACCTAGGTCTACCCTGAGCCAAGAGGGCGCTGAAATCTGAAACTCTCCGAAATCACAAAAGAGTTCCTTTACCGGGTCTGTATACTTTGTGACTTTGTTCCCGGTTACCGGGTCTGTATACACTCCCTTAAAAAAAAAACTTGGTTGATAAAGGGGCAGAACTGTCTAGTTTCTCGCTGAAAGAAACAGATTTACCACAGTAGCGTCCCTTTGCATAAATTCTTAACTTGGAGACACAATTATTAATCATTCTGTTTATTCAGCAACGCCTGAAGAGTATTAAATGACAAAATGTTTTAGGGCATGCATATAGACCTAGTATTATTCAAATAGACTTTTAATTTTTTTTGTCTATCTGAAAATTTAAAAGGCACCCAATGACGTGCACGCTATGAAATAATCATGCAACCATGTTACATGTCGTACTGATACGTGTACGGTGTTTCGAAATGTGCTGGATCATTGTCTCTGCTCTGATGCTGATCGGAAATGCATATAACATGTATCATGTTTTTCGTTTGTGTTTTTTTGTTTTTTTGTTTTGTTTTTGGTAAGTATTTTACGGCACTCGCAAACTGCATAAAGTCATATGAGCGCGCGGGACACATTAAACAGTTTCAGTTTGTAGGAAATTTTGAATTTTGCCCTGGTGGTGTGAAGCCTACTCTTGTCGATTTTAAACCACCAAGGGATCTTTAACGTGCGTAACGTGAACATGGGACCTCCGAAATTTTTTGCCCTTGTCCGTGAAGGCTAGGTGTAGATCTTTCGTACCAGAAGATCAGGGATGTTACTGAAAGACGGCAGTAAGAAGGAGCCAAGGAGTAGTAGTAGAAAGGCTGCAGAAAGAGTCAGGAGCCCAGAGGAAGGGGCAAAGGGGGTGAAGGGGGTGTGGCAGAAAGTGGAGGCGAAAGAGGACGACAGAACATTGCTAAAGAGCAGGAAAGGAGGTGAAAGTAGACAATTTTTAGAAAAGAAAATTTTTCAATCGCTACCTAGATTCGAACCCGGGACCTTTGAATTAGAGGCGAACACCTAAACCTCTAGGCCACGAGAGCCCCCTGGATGATTTGTGTGTGGTGTGTCGATATGTGCCGAAACATTGTCTCTGCTGTGCTGCTGATCGGACATGCATAAATACATGTATTATTAATTGTCCGCTGCGTTCTTAACTCATTGGGAACGTACATTCTTGGTCATTCAACAACTCTAGAAGACGCACTGTTTTGTGGTGTTAACAACAACAACAACAACAACAACAACAACAACAACAGCAACAGCAACAGCAACAACACAACAACTTCCTAATCCTTACAGATTGTCAATTCTGTTTTCTGTACAAATCTGAAACTTAAAACGGCAGACAGCTTAAACTTCACACTTCAAAGTATTCATTGTATAATATTATGATGGCTTCAATGCACCGCAACATTGCCTTTGGTGTGGACTGGTCGGACATATAATTATAATAACCATGTGTCCGTTGTGGCCCCAAGGAGTTAAATAGTTGGCGGCACAGCCGACACGGAGCTATAATATATCCGACCAAGTAGTTAAAGAGTTAATTGTTAATTAGTCTTGGTTCTGTTTCAGCAGCAATACTCGTCGACATAGCGTTAACTTTTAGTTAATTGTCTGCTACAGCTGTAGATAACATCGTCGATAGTGTTGCTGTCGTCACTCTTGTCAGTTTATCAATGGTTGTTGATGCTGTAGGCGCTTTTTATATTATTGTCGTCGTCTTCGTCGTTGTCGTTGTTGTGGTCGTCACTTTGCTGTTATTTTGTTGTGTTGGCTTTCCTTTTGGCGGTTGTGGTGTTGTGGAAGGGATAGGAACAATAATTCAGGGATGGATATTCACCAAAAATTTTCGGAATTCCGAATTAAAAAAAAAAAATGCCGACGATTGTACTGATGCATTGTGGGTTTGAACAGTTTCTTGCTGTGGGAAAGTGGGTGTGGACAAACTATTGTTGCACTGCACTTGAAATAGTTACATACTACCATTTCTCCTCCTATTTGAACATGAGAACATGAACATGAAGGGAAAAGAATTACTGCTTGACCATCAAACAATAACATTGATCTGACCTGTAGAAGCATTCATTGTAATGTAAGTATTTAGATAAATGTAGGCTTCTGTATTTTAAAATTTTATCAATTATGTTTGTTACCTAGTGAAATAACACTTTATTGTAATTCTTTTTTTTTTAATATTCAAAACACTCTCAGAGACTAATCAAGTTAAAAACGTTTAATTTCTTCCCTGACCCCCTGCTGCTGTCGCAGAATCTTCAGAATTTTTTTTGGGGGGGGGGATTAGTCCCCATCCCTGAATAATCTATTGGGTAATTAATTACGCTTCTCTATACTCTTCTTCTTGTACACCCAAGCACCTCTTTCGGTGGGCTTTTCTCCTTGTACACGTATGACCTTTTTCTTTTCTCCTCCTGCCTCCTGTATACTACTCATCCTTCTCCCCTCCCCCTGTATACTCATACTCCTCAATCTGTTACTTCCTCCCCCGCCTCCTTTATCCTCCTCTTGTATACCCTGGCTCTCCCATCTTTATAATTCCCCTCCAGTGTAGTCTTCCTTCTGTTTGATCTTTCTCCTGTATACTACTCATCCTGCATATTATGCTCTGCCGGTCTCTCTGTCATCCCCTCTCTACCCCCCCCCTCTCTCTCTCTCTCTCTCTCTCCCCCTCTCTCCCCCCCCCCTCTCTCTCTCTCTCTCTCTCCCCTCTCTCTCTGTCTCTCCCCCCGCCACCCCCTTCTCTCTGTCTGTCTGTCTGTTTCCCTAGTCTCCCCCCTTTCTCCCCCCCTCTCTCTCCTCTCTCTATCTAAACCAGCTTCAAGGCTATCAAATAGTTAATGTAGAAGTCAGTCCCAGCACTGAGGGGATAGGCTGGCCTGTCAGTTGCTCTCTAGACCAGTACCATGTGCATGTTCGCCAGATCGGCTCTACAACAAAGCTGGACAGAGAACATCCCTACACTAGAGAACGGTGCATCAGAAGCAAACATTATCCCGTGTAAGAAAAAGAAAGCTGAGAATTTTCAAATCAAATGTGAAGTCGGTTCTGTTGTATGGATGTGAGAGCATAATAGAGGATCCAGGTTTTCTTGAACAGGTGTCTAAAAAAGTTACTGAGGATCAGATGGACAGACAGGGTCACCAATGTGGAAGTGTTAAGGAAAACAAGACAGATCCCAGTCAGAGATGAGGTAGGAAGAAGGCGATGGCGATGGATTGGACATACTCTCAGGAAGTGATGCAGCTTCTTAACAAAGAAAGTTTTTGATTGGAACCCACAGGGTAAGAGATCAAGGGGAAGACCGCGTAGAACCTGGAGAAGAGTCACAGAAATCGATGTAAAGAAAAGTGGGAAGACATGGAATAACATCAAGAGGCTAGCCCAGGATAGAGAAAGGTGGAAGGTGTTTGTCCGTGGCCTATGCCCTGGTGCAGGGTGAGAAAGGCAATGCTAATGAAGAAAAAGAGAGTAATGGCCATTGTATCTGTATTGTCTACACAATTGGGTTCTTTTTCTCCGTAGAACAATAGATATATTGTACTGTATTTATTTTGTGTGTGTGTTTAAGGTACTTTCAACACTGTGTGGGCGTCTATGGTGTGGCAGTAAGGCACGCCACCGTCACACACAGAAGATGTGAGTTCGATTCCCTTGTGAGGAAGATTTGTATCGAGTTTCTCCATATTTCTTCTGAAATATTGCATCTATCTCAGCCATGGTTGGCCTTGATAGTTAGGACGAAGCAAAGTCCGCCTCCTACATACGTAGAACAATAATAATTTTACAGTTGTATTTCAACTCGGTACATCTTTATTTAAAAAGTGGGATCACCGGTCTAAAATGTCCGTATCTGATTGAAAGGAGTAAATGGAAGTTACAAGCATAGCCAACACTTTAAAAAGAATTGTCAGGGATTTGAACATGGACCGCCAACAGCAATACTTTCCAACACGACAGGCCTACTGTGTAAGCTAACAACAGCCAACCAAAAGTGCAGAAGACAGTGTTCCATCAATGTTGTTGTATTAGTAGAACTTTCACGGCGCTCTCAACTGCATAAGGTCATATGGGCGCCAGAAGATTAGAGGTGTTACAAGAGAGTAACAAACATAAAAAAGAAGGAGGGGAGATAAGGACGATAGGTGTTTAATAGGAAACAAGAAGCAAACCACACCAGAACACCCGCCAACCACCCACAGTTCCGTCAATGATTATGTCTGTCCTGTACTGATAAACATTGGGGCGCTGTATTCTAAAGGCGCACCCTACGTCGTGTTTCACTATCGTAACCATACGACATGGGGAACTCTGAGCCCCCCCCCCCCCCCCACACACACACTTTCCAAAGAGGAAATTTACTAATTAATTCGATCCGTACGCTTTGCATAGCAGTCTGTCAAAATTATTTTTTGAGAAATACTGAAAGTTTCAAAGAGATCTTAGAACGAGATGTATTCTAAAATGTGAAGAATACAACCCCTGGGGTACAAAATACTGCTGCTACTACTACTACGGATGATGTGCTGCTACTGCTACTGCTGCTACTGCTTTACTGCTGCTGCTACTGTTACTTCTCTTTTTCTTCTTCTTCTTCTTCTTCTTCTTCTTCTTCTTCTTCTTCTTCTTCTTCTTTTTCTTCTTCTTCTTCTTCTTTTTCTTCCTCCTCCTCCTCCACCTCCTCCTTCTTGTTGTTGTTGTTGTTCTTCTTCTTCTTCTTCTTCCTCCTCCTCCTCCACCTCCTCCTTCTTGTTGTTGTTCTTCTTTTTCACTCTTGTAGAACGTGCTCTACTTCATAAGCAAACACTGAATTGATGAAAGGTACGATAAAAGACAAACTGTGATCAAAACGGGTTTCCATACAAACTCGCTCGCAGTGCTGCCTGCCGAAGGAATTTTTGCTCTCTTTGCCCTAATTTTGGCTGTTGCTGCTTTCAGGTGTGATTTGCCCCACCCACGCTGACGAGTTGTCGCCCCTCTCTCAGACGTTTTCTGGACACACGTAAGCGCAGAAGTTTGTCAACTCAGGTAAGTTGTTTACGTTCGGCAGGATCTTCCAAGTTTTTAATGCACCTAACACGGAAGTTTTTGTTAAGCAGTGGAAACAGATTGTTTTGAGGAATTTATTTCGCCACTCGGATTTTTTGACAAGAAGAATTCGCCGAAACTCTGTGGATGTCGCTTATTCTCGTTCGAAGAAGGGTAAGTCGAAAATGAATCGGTGTTTTCCTTCGCTGTGTTATTGGTATCTGCTGTGTTACTACACACCTTCATCTTGCATAGAAAGGAGATCTGCTGCAGTATTATTCTGCTCTAGACTCTCGCAGTCTCGGAATGTACTTGGAGGTGTGGGATCAGCTCTGCTGAGCTCATACCTGTGCTGACTTCTAGATCTACTACAAATCTAGACTCTAGAGTCTAGATCTACTAACCTGGCCTTGCCGTTACGGCCCGGCCTAGCCGGGCTCTGTGTCAACAATATGTGTGGTGAAGGTAAACGTATTCAAGATTCAAGGGGTCTGGAATAATCTAGTCATACTGTACAACAGCCCCCCCCCCCACCCCCACCCCCTCAAGCCCAAAGACTGACTGACTAGAATAATATTATAGTATAGGCCTAGAGGCTTAGGTCTTGTAGACTACCCTATAGTATAGCACAGTCTATTCATTTTATTGTATTTTTAGCATGCTTTTTACTATTCTTTGCTGTATACCAACCGTTGTGTACAGGCTGCAGTAATGTGTGGTAGAATAAGGCCTATTATATTTTATTATTAACTTTGTAAACATTTAGTTTAGGTTATATAGAATTCTAGATCTAATCTAGATCTAGATTCTAGATTTAGATCTAGTCTAGGCTGGATTTTAAATACACATTTATTTTTCCAAGTAAATTTTGTTGTTGTTGTTGTTGTTAGCGATCCAGTAAATTTTCTTGTCAAACATTATTATGATATAGATCTAGATCTAGATCTAGATCTATTCTATATATATAAGATTTAGCATTTCGAATTTGATATCTCTAGAATCTAGTTTTCGGTCCAGTCGAGATTGTAAGTTGGATATTTTATATATTTTTTATTGAGTCTAGAATAAAAAAGTAGTTTAAGACAGAAGAAACGTAAGAGATCTAGGGCTAGGACTAGGCCCGCAAAATCTAAGGCTCGATCCAGATAAATTCTTTTTACTTACGCCTGTGAATGAGAGTAGCCTAAACTTGACAAGTAAAAAAATGTTATGGTCTTCACTAGATCTAATGTTTATAATTATTTCCCTAAAACTAAAAAATCCAGACTGTTTTTGTGTGTGTGCAGACTATGAGGATAGGCTACACTTAATTGACCTCATTCTTGGCTTTTGTTTATTCATTTATTTATTTATTTATTTAGATCTATTTTGTTTTTGATGTTACCATATATCGAACTATACAAATGTCTAGATCCACAAGGGGATTAAAAATTGTTTCCTGATATAATATGGACTGATGGATAAAAATTATAATGCTTGACTTAACCCTTTTGATTCTTTTTTTTTTTCTTGGTCATTGCGACCGCAATGTTACTTGAGTGGAGTTGCTTGATGAGCAATTTAATGAGCTATAACGTAGTTCTGGTGGTAGATTTCATTGTTCAACCGCAGCACTATGAATTCATAGTGGGTCCGCTTGATCCGAAATCTGCAGGACCTCCGGATTTCCTTTGTCTGAGCTACGTTTTCAGTTTAGATAAGTTATTAAAATAGATTTTGAGAAATAATTTCTTTTTTTAAATTTCGGTTTATCGCAGTTTTCCAGTTTATACATATTGAAGTGCAGTTGTTAGGTTTTTGGTATACTCTACTCCAGGCATGAAAACAGCAAACTGTAGGCTACTAGTTGTATTCATCCATATCTAACTGGCCTGCAAATTCTAGTTTTTATTTTTAAGCCGCAGATGGAATACAGTCAAAAAAGTGTATTAGATTGTCACCAGTTGTCAAGGACAACAGTCGAGTCCTTTTTAAGATTGACGCCAGTTTTACACAGAGTCATTACAGTTAGATCTATAGTGCAAAAAAATAACCAGGGGAGGAAATGGGAAGTCTCTGTTTGCGCTGGTGATTGTCTTATACATGTGGCCTTTAGAGCAAGTTCAGCAGTAGTTCTGTATATTATATATATCGTTGCGCCAAGATCTTGTGAAATGTCGACCCCTGCATACATGCTTTCTTTTGTCAGATACCGATGACATAGTTATCTGACATTCCACTCTACAACTCTCTTGTTGTGTATTCATTCTATTCTTTTGTTCTTCTCAGAAGCTTATAGTTTAAATATTGTTTTTAGGCTTTCATTTTAATAATGCGGGGGTCATCGTCTCTAATGTTTATAAATTGTCCGTGTAAACATTGGAAGGACAAACGCCAGTGTCTGTGTATATGTATCAATTGGTCCGGTTCTTTGTGTTAGCTGACATAGGTGTCTCAGTCTGGTGTATTTACTTGCTTTTGTAGGATCAAGGGTTCTGTCCACAACTCGTGTAGGAAGGAGGATGTCGATGTTGTCTCTCTGTCTCTTTTCCACGCTCTAATTGA
>NW_004798429.1:90584-91696 GCF_000002075.1 Aplysia californica
TTTTTTTTTTTTTTTTTTTTTTTTTTTTTTTTTTTGTGTATGGATGGGTGTTCTGATGCGGTCTGCCTGCACCTTTTGCTTCTTTTCATCGCCAGGTTTGACCGATTTTGTTCCGTTCCGTTCCGTTTTTAGTTCAGCGTGGGCGGCGGTGTGGGGAATCCCGATTACTGGCCGTGAAACTACGACTCAGCAAAACGCTTTTGTCACGGGGAGCCGTGGCTGTCATTTCGTGTCATTGGTTTATAGATTTCTTTAATCTTTCCTCAGTATTTAGGTCTTCTGTGCGGCACTTTTGTCTCTTGAAATGATTGTCCACAGAATACATTAATCCCCACTACGCCACCCCCCCAAAAAAAATCCCAATTTCCCCCAATTTGAAACTGACATCATGTAGTGGTGGGCAAAATCCGGATAACGCATCTGTATAACCGAATAATTCTCAATGAAACATTATCCGAATTCAGACTCTTAAACTCTCTGTTCTAACCCGTTTGCCGAAGTGGGTGCACCCATTTATTGGAGTGGTTCTAATCCGTTTGTAGAAGTGGTTCTTACCCATTTGCTGAAACAGTTCATAACGCATTTAATTGCCGAAGAGGTACACTAACATATTATCCGAAATTTGCTAAAGCGACTCATTGCCCAGCCCTACTGACATGGCGTATTTGGGTAGATATTTCAAAGCAGGACGTATATATTGCACTTTTGTTACGCTCTCATAATATAATCGAAATACAGGTTTATACGTGAATGTCCGTGGGTGGTTGGCGGGTGATTTGGTGTGGTTTGCTCCTTCTTTTCTATCAAACATCTATCTTCTTGATCTCTCCTCCTTTTTTGTGTTTGTTACTCTCTTGTAACACCTCTAATCTTCGGCACTTAAATGACCTTATTGTGTAGCAAGTGCCGTAAAACTCTTACTGAAACTAAAACCTGAATATTCATCTGTCTGTCTTTCTGTCTGTCTGTCTGTGTGTGTGTGAGTGTGTGCATGTGTATGTATGTGTGTGTTTGTGTATGTATGTAAGTGTGTGTGTGTGTGTGTGTGTGTGTGTGTGTGTGTTTGTGTGTGTGATGTGAATGTGTGTTTTTATGTGTATATGCGCGCGCGC
>NW_004798429.1:94633-96305 GCF_000002075.1 Aplysia californica
GAGAGAGAGACAGAGACAGAGACAGAGACAGAGACAGAGACAAACAGACAAACAGACAGACAGACACACACACACACACACACACACACACAGACACACGCACAGAGACAAAGAGCAGAGAACGGATGACAACGACAGTGCACGATCTAGTACTACTACTACTACGCCATTATAATAATTAATTGAAATCTGTGGTACACACTTTTATTTAATTGTAGTGTGAATCGGGTTTGAATTGATCCGTGCACTTCCACATCCACGTAATTAACGCTGGTGGAATTGCGCCGTACAGCAGCCTCGTTTTGTAGCAGCAGTGTAGCAGCTCTCACGGTCGTTACTTCCAAATACTTCCCACATAAAGAACATTTTGACTGAACTATTTTAAAAGAAAGCCCGCAAGATCTCTGGATTTGATTTTACTAGAATTTATGAAATGTTTAATTAAGATCACAAGTATAAAAAAGATAAACAGCAATATGAACGGCCCATCACACTCCCTTTCCACACGAATTGTAAAGTCACGCAGCAACAGATATGTATGTACCTCTAAAAAACAGATTCAAAATATTTTTTTTTAACCTTTTAGTATAGGTCTACTGTCAGAATAAACATCAACATGCTTTGCTTTTTCGTCTTTACTTTTCTTTTAATATTGAATTTTAATGAGAGTAACATATGATTTAAAAATGTACCTGCTTGTGTTTTTACGGTCCTGTACAGCAAAGAAAAAAATCCCCTCTGGGACAATAAAGTATAATCTTTCCTTATCTTATTTTTTTTTTCCTTTGGTAAATGTTTTACGGCACTAGCAACTGCATAAGGTCATATGAATTTTGCCCGGGTGGCGGCCGAAGCCTACTCTTATCGATTTTAGATCACCAAGGGATCTTTAACGTGCGCAACTTGCTCACGGCCCTCCGAGATTTTTCACCCTGACCCGAGAAGGCAAGGTGTAGATGTTTCCCACCAGAGGATCAGGGGTGTGGCTGAAAGACAGCAGTAGGAAGGAGCAAAAGAGTAGCAGTAGAAAGGTTACAGAAAGAGTCGAGAACCCAGAGGAGGGGTCAAAGGAGGTGAGGGGGTGGGGACTGAAAGTGGAGACGAAAGCAGAATTCCGAACATTGCTAGAGAGCAGGAAAGGATGTGAAAAGAGACAATTTTAGAGAAGAAAATGTTTCGATCGCTACCTGCATTCGAACCCGGGACCTTTGAATGACAGGCCAACACCTTAACTTCTAGGCCACGAGAGCCACCATATCTTATCTTATCTTATCTTATCTTATCTTATCTTATCTTATCTGATCTTATCTTATCTTATCTTATCTTACGCTTCCTTCCACGCTGGGCTGAGTTACCACTTCTCACGACATGTGGGCTACAGCGGCTCTATTTTTGTTGTGAACCCTTGAGTCGCGTCACGCCAGGCGGGCGCACGCTGGAGAAAGATCTGTCTGTCTGTCTGTCTGTCTGTCTGTCTGTCTGTCTGTCTGTCTGTCTGTCTGTCTGTCTGTCTGGTTGGTGGGCTTTCCGGTGGACTCACCCGGAGCGACCCTGGTTCGAATCTTCGACCGGACGTTTTCTGGCCTTGAGTTAGTTGTTTACGAGTGTTTTTAAGGGCTCATCAACCGTTTGACTCAGTCTTATCCAAAAAAAAAAAAAAAAAAAAAAACCC
>NW_004798429.1:97381-98412 GCF_000002075.1 Aplysia californica
ATATACAGCAATACTTTGTACTTAATGGTTACCGGACAGTAGTAAGTGGCGCGAACAAGAGTTATAAGCATGCCTGTAAAAAGTATTCACTATTATTCAACGTCCGCTTGCTTCGCTGTTTAGACTTGTTGTAAGCTTAATGGGGCAAAAAATGCAAAACCAAAACCAAAACAAACATACAAATAAACAAACATTCCCCCCCCCTCCCCCGTATTCTCCACAATGTACATTTGTTATAAGCTTGATCGTGCAAAAATGTATTCTGCCCTATGCGAATTTGTTATCAGCTTAATCGTTCAAAAAAGGTGGATATTTTCTGTAATTTACATTTGTTATAAGTTGCAAAAAAATGTTATTCTGCATTATGCAGATTTGTTATAAGCTTAATCTGGCAACAACAAAAAATGTGCTTTCCACAACAATGTACATTATTTTAAATAGCCTATTGTTTGAAACTTGGGCTAAAACACTTTGTGACGCTTTGCGTTGGAATGAATGAGAACGACTGATGGCCTCCCGTTGTACGGGTTATTTGATACTCAATTTGTTATCGCGTGTTAAAGAGTTCATTCTGTGGAGTCCGTTGAGACTTGGTGCTCCGAGTGCTATGATGCGACACGTAACTTTGACTTAACAACAACAGCAACAGCAAAAATAACAACAACAAAAACAACAACAACAACAACAAATATGTATATACGCAGGCACGCAGCAGCAGCGGTAGCATTAGCAGTAGTAGATTATGTACTAATATTAACTAGTATTATTAGTATTATTAGTAAGTGTACATATTTGCTTTCCTGTTTTGCTTTCCTCCACCTTTGAATGACCGTTATTGTATCGGCAGGCTTCACTTTAATCAGACCCAAACCATTCCGGACTTTGGCGATAAGAGAGTTAATCATGGGATATGACTGTTTGCTTCCGATACTCCGCTGTTGTTAGAAGAGAAGGATTTTTTTCTTTTCCTGCAGGTGTAGTGAGGGTGTGTTTGGTACTTCTAGTCTTAGAGGGGGGTGGTGGGTGTGTGT
>NW_004798429.1:102692-103913 GCF_000002075.1 Aplysia californica
CTTCTCCTTTTCTTTCTATCAAAATCAAATATCTATCATCCCTCTTTTTGCATTTATTACTCTCTTGTGACACCTCAAATCTTAGCCACTTATATGACCCCATTGTGTTGCAATTGCCGTAAAACACTTACTACTAAAACAAATCTATTTGAGCAACCAAAAACCCAGCCAAACCTGTCATCGTGGTTTTATGCACTCCGCTTAATTTAGCAAAAATTTGATCATTTTTGCATAATTTCTGATTATTTTCCTTTATTGTTCTTTGTTAAAATGAACAGAACCGCATAGTTTCACATTTTTGGGCTCATTTTTGTATATTTTTAGAATATTTCTTTCATAAAACGACGGGGACAGCCAAACCGAAGTAAAATCCGACGGTCTCTCAGATGTCGGTTTAAACGGATTCCACTGCAGAATGTGTGGCATTTTTATAGATAACGCTCACCGCCGATTAAAAGCACAGACTCTCAGCACTTTACACATATTGCCTACAGAAGCAACATATCGCTACCTGAGAATGACAAATTTCTCCAGGACATTTTTCGCCGTTTTGAGGCACCATCAGGTCGGAAACCAAATGTTCTATCTGCTCTATGAAAATCGCAAGATTATTTGGATTCATTATCAAGACATTCAAAAAATTGCATTCGACAAAGCTGGACTTGATGTGAAACTCAAAATCTTTGACGTCAAATGTCCCAAAACTTACTACTGTGCAGACAGAACTTTTGTAATTCTGAGGTAGCAATATGTATAGTAAATAATATAACAACGTGAAATCTAGAAATATCCACCGGTGGTTGGAGGGCGCCACTTGTAGGTCCTACTTCTTTACTTTCCGTCTGTTGTGTGTCTGTCCGTCTTACTTTTTCCCAGCATTAAATTTTAATAACCATTATCGTGTTAGTGTGCTTTTGTTTATGAAAACAAACGAACACACAATATATACACGGCATAATAATATGTTAAGTCTGAAAATACTGACCAAAGAACACGACTCAGAAACATTCTCGGCTTCCTGGGAAGCATGCAGTGCAAGCGGCCAATTAGGCGCTCAAACTTCAAACCCTTTCGAACTGACAAGATCTTTCGCTGTCTTTTGCCGGGTATGCCCTTCCTGTCACCACCACCACCACCACCACTGCCAATACCAGCACCACCAGCACCACCACCACACTACCACCACAACAACCACTACAACAACCACCACTACAACAGTAA
>NW_004798429.1:107494-109124 GCF_000002075.1 Aplysia californica
ATAATAATAATAATAATAATAGTAATAACAAAAATAATGATAATGATAATACTTAAAGTGAGAACTTAAAGCATATCGTCGGCCGACTGTTGAATTATACCAAGCTCAAAATTTCGATAAAAAAGTAGTTTCTAGTTTCTTGATCTGTAGTATTGGTTACACCATGTGCTCAAGAACTATTTTGTCGCAGTACAAATTCTGAATTATGAAAACAGCAGGCTAAAATACATCATTAAAGTACAATTGTTCAAGGAATGAAACCGTTTTTCCCCCTCTCCCCTATAGAATTGTGCTTTCTAGGCTTAGTTTTACATTAGGAACGTGCCTACGATCGTGGGGCGTCGTGGTGAAGTGAGTCGCTCGTCAAAATAATAAAATCAAAGATACCGGTATTTTTCCGCACGGTCGGCATTTTTTTCCTCGAATTTTCTTTTATTGTTTTGCAAGTGCTACAAAAGTCTTTCCAAATACTTAACAACAATAACAAAGAAACAAACAAACAAACAAAGCACCCTCCACCCCCCCTCCCCCAACAAAACATCAACAACTTGTTTTCCGGATTAGGAACGCAACGTTTTGATCGGTTACATTTTCGACATCTTTCTTACTGTGTGGAAATGAATATTGTGGGTGGTTGGTCGGCGCTTTTATGATGTGGTTTATTACTTCTTTCCTACCAAACATCTATAGTCTTTTCTTTGAATGTTACTCTCAATTGTACTCTTCTAAACTTTTGCTCTTATATAACCTATTTGTGTTGCAAGTGCTTTAAAACTTTTATTATAGGTGGTTGACGGGTGCTCTGGTGTGGTTTGCTTCTTCTTTCCTATCAAACATCTAACGTTCTTATCTCCCCTTCTTCTTTTTTATGTTTTTTACTCTCTTGTAGCCCCTCTAATTTTCTGGCGCTCTTATGACCTTATGCAGTTGCGAGCGCCGTAAAACCTTTTCTAAGACTAAAACTAAACTAAAACATTTACTAAAACTAAAAAAAAAAAGAAAAGAGAATAAGCGGTCTTGTACTTGTAGTTTAAAGCTCTGTGGGGATATAGAAGTGAAATTACCAGGACTATTGTTTTAAAAAAAGATTTAAAGAAAATTAAAATAAAAATTAAGCTAAATTCCACTCGGCCAGCCAGCTCACCGTTTGTTGTGATTTTTATCTGAACTGATGTGTAGCGGATGTTTTTTTTTTCTGTGTGCGTGATTTCAATTATACGTTTTTCGCCATTTTAAAAGAAATTTGCGAATTCAAGTCTTTCGCGCAAATGTTAAAGTGGCGCTACCGTATTGGAATACGTGACTGTCTCCAGGCGATTCAAATTGTGAATTCAAGACGTTTGTGAAAAAAACGAAATGTGAAAAACACGAAAAAAAAGAGAGCGTCAGGAAAAAAAGCAAACAAACAAAAACAAAAGAAACAAGAACAACAACAACAACAACATCATCAACATTAACAACAAAAAACCCCGATGAGTAGTATTGATGGCGACTTCTTTCGTACCATCATAATATATATTGTTATTGTCTATTGAACCATGGTGTGACTTCTCCTTTAGAACTTTCTCTGCTATTACTTTGTCTGCCTTCTCGGCCCCCACCCCACGCCCCATCCCCACCCCATCCCCAC
>NW_004798429.1:109224-110186 GCF_000002075.1 Aplysia californica
CCCCTCCCCCCCTCGGCCCCTTAATCGCCACACTCCTTCTTCCCATCACCACAGACACACCTACCCCCTTTTTTTTTACCCCACATTGTCGCAGTCTGTTGTAATCCAGCTCATGTCGCAAGCGCCATTGTTATTTTCTGTTGACAACATAACCCCCCGGGGGTCCTGCCTGATATCAAGATGACAGCTCAACATAATCCTACGTCAGTTTTCGTTATCCTCATTCTGTCAAGAATGCACACGCACATACTCACATACGTACACGCATGCACGCGTGTACACGCACGCACGCACGCACGCACGCACGCACGCACACGCGCAAGCACGCACGTGCACGCACAAACGCATACACTCTCACACACGCATACGTTGCATTCCATAATGATATATTAGTATTATATTCAACATTTTAGAACTCACGGATTTCTTTTTGTAGACTGCGCATTTTGCTTTGTCTTTGTACTTTTCTATCAGGATATCATTATGACGGTGGGTGGTTGGCGGGTGCTCTGGTGTGGTTTGCTCCATCTTTCCTATCAAACATCTATCGTCCTCATCTCCCCTTCTTCTTTTTTTATGTTTATTATTATTGCTCTCTTGTAACACCTCTAATCTTCTGGCGCTCATATGACCTTATGCAGTTGCGAGCGCCGTAAAACTTCTACTAAAACTAAAAGTCATTTTGACGTCCTTTTTCCAAATCCTGATATAGGGACATTCTTTGACATTTTTCTTTCCCTTCAGTTTGGTTGAATCGGAGATGGAACTTGCATTGAGGCTTGTACCTCTTAATTAATGAATGCAACCCATTTAATGCAAAGAAGCTCTGAAACCGAACAATGCCAACCTTCCTTCAAATCTCGGTCTGTCTTTCTAGTCTGTCAATCTGTATCTCTTTCTCTCTGTCTCTGTCTGTCTGTCTGTCTGTCTGTCTGTCTGTCTGTCTGTCTGTCTGTCTGTCT
>NW_004798429.1:116253-117929 GCF_000002075.1 Aplysia californica
TACACACACATCATCGTCTCATAACTCTCTGCCTCCTCCACGCGTAAACATCCATCGTTTTCACGTCAGTCGACAGGGCCTTCCAATTTTATGCAAGTGACAGAATTGCTGTGAAATTGGTAGAGGTGGGGAAAATCCGGATAATCTATCCGAATAATCGGATAATTAGCAATGAAACAATGTCCGAATTCAGACTCTTAACTCACTTTCCTGACCTGCTTGCCGAAGTGGGTGTACTCATTTGTTGACGTGATGCTAACCCGTTTGTCGAAGTGGTTCTAACCCATTTGCAGAAGCGGTTCTATCATAATATTATTATTATTTGCCGAAGAGGTGCACTAATAACATATTATCCGGATTTTGCTAAAAGCGACTCATTGCCCAGCTCTAGAAATTGGAACAAATTGGTTTGTGTATTTTTCCCTTTTTAAAGTTATTTCTCTTTCGTATAGACCTACCTTGAATATGTGGCATAACAACTTGCCACTTGGAGATAAATAGTTTGCGTGGGCGTGGGAAAGAGATGAAAAGATTTCTCTGGGTGAAGTTCTTTTCTCTTGATAGACTCCTCAATTCTTTTCCGTCTGTGGATGTTTGAGAGAGGTTTTGATTTTAATAAATGAAAAAGGAGAACTGCATGGAATGAGTGTTTGAAAATATTACGACCCAACCACCCCGTCCCCGTCTTTCAGTTTCTCTTTGTGTGTGTGTGTGTGTGTGTGTGTGTGTGTGTGTGTGTGTGTGTGTGTGTGTGTGTGTGTGTGTTTCTCTCTTTCATCCGAAATGTTTCTTTGACGGCCCATATTGGCCTTAAAGTTTGGTAGAAGCAGAACACTTCTGATTGTGGCAAAATTATGTCTTCCCTTTTGGCTGTGTCGTGTTGCTGCGCTCTTGTGGATGCTCAAAGCGCAATTCCAAAAGCACAAAACTTCTTCCCCGCTTATTCCCTTTTTCGTTTTCTCTCTGTCAAAAGTATCATATTGTTATCCCGAATGTTTCCATTCCAACCAAACAAGCACTAGCGCGTGTACACATCTCGGCCAGCTAGCTCTGACACTTGAGCCCTAAGTGAACCAACCCTAGTGAGTCGGGACACAGCCCCAGACAGCTTGACAAAAAGAGAAGAGAGGATCAGTAAAGGCTACTTAGAACTGACCAATGGAAGGCCTACTCTTTTTTCCCTATCAACACTAAACATACTTCCTTGCGGAACCTGTCGTAACTTTTACAAGTATTAGCTTACACTTGCTGTGGGCTGAAAGATAAGTCTTTATCTCGCTTCTAGAAAGCATCTATGCCTCAATAACGGATGTTTCTGGATGAAGGGAGCTCGAAACCACAGTGAGTCTAAATGAATCCAAAATGCGAACATGCCATAAAGAACATTGAGGACCACATTGAGCCGTCTGAAAATACTCTAGCACAAGGCTTCTAGATGTGGATGTTAGACATAATCAAAGACACACCCTGTCAAGTGGCTCTCACAAACAGTTTAGCTAAGCTTACGGGCGCATCAAATTTTGAGACTTGTAAACTTCTGAGGCTGAGCATTTGATTTGTCTTTTTGGACATGACTTTAAGAATTAATTCTTTGATCTTTTCACTAACGAAAGAGGAGAAGAGGGAGAGAGAGAGAGAGAGAGAGAGAGAGAGAGAGACAAAGAGAGAGAGAGAGA
>NW_004798429.1:118355-123139 GCF_000002075.1 Aplysia californica
CTTAAAAACAAAAACAAAAACTTCTTTTTCTTGTTCCTTTAAAGAGATTTTTCTTTGCTTCAGTCAATGCGAGTCATCATATCGTTTTGTCGTCGCTTGATTTATCCCAGTTCTGCATCCCTCCGTCGCAGAAATCGATCCGGCCATGCTAAAGTGGAAGGTTTGAACAAAGCGCAGTGAAATTAGAGCGGTTCTCAAGAGAGTCACGATGACACGGTAGAGGTGGGCAAAATCCGGATAATCTATCCGGGTAACCGGATAATTCTAAATGACACATTGTCCGAATTCAGACTCTTAACTCCCTTTCCTGACCCGCTTGCCGAAGTGGGTGCACCCATTTGTTGAAGTGAAGCTAACCCGTTTGTCGAAGTGGTCCTAACCCATTTGCCGAAGCGGTTCATATCGTATTATTTGCCGAAGACGTGCACTAACATAAGTATTATTCGGATTTTGCTAAAGCGACTCATTGCCCAGCTCTATGACACGGGCGACGGCGACTGTCCCTTGCGTCGGAACTGCACAACCTTCTTCTCGTCTCGAGGGTGGGTAGCTGGCGGGTGCTCTGGTGTGGTTTGCTTCTTCTTTCCTGTTTAACATCTATCGTCCTTATCTCCCCTTCTTCTTTTTTTCATGTTTGTTACTCTCTTGTAACACCTCTAATCTTCTGTGGGTGGTTGGCGGGTGCTCTGGTGTGGTTTGCTTCTTCTTTCCTGTTTAACATCTATCGTCTTTATTTCCCCTTCTTCTTTTTTTATGTTTGTTACTCTCTTGTAACACCTCTAATCTTCTGGCGCTCGTATTATGACCTTATGGAGTTACGAACGCCGTAAAACCCCTATTAAAACTTTAAAAATCCCTTTCTTCTCACTTCGCCGACGGTCGCCGTAACGGGCTACTAGGTGGTTTCGACGAGTCTTGGTGGTTTGGTGACACCAGGGTGGCTGGGGTTCGAGCCCCGTTTATGTCACCTGACTTTTTTTCTTTTTTTTCGGTTTGTTTGTTGATAGACAGCGAAATATTTTGTCTGTTTGTTAGTGTTTGAGCGTTTAATAAACTGCTTGCACTGTATGCTTCCCAGGAAGCTGAGAATATTTCTGTGTGTTCTATGGTCTGCTGGGGTAATACTATAGATTTAGTGTAAAACGCATAGAGCTTGCTGTTGTGCGGGGGTATGCGCAAAACGAATGCTATTTACTATTTATTATTATTATCATGATCATCATCATCATGATCATCATCATCATCATCATCATCATCATCATCATCATCATCATCATCATCATATTATTATTATTATTACTATTATTATTATTTGTTTTTTTTAATTGAGTTCTAGTTGACAACTCGGGATGTAAGGCCCTTACTAAAACTAAAAGAAAGCGGGTGGTTCGAGGGAGGCAGAGGCACATTCAACTTAACTCATTTCATTATCGCTCTGTTGTTTCAGCCTAATCTTTCTGGGCATTTCTTAGGGTTCAAAGGACGCTATTGTTATTGTACTTGATGTGCATCTATCTTTTGAAATAAAAGGCAACAAATAACATACGACAACAACAGCAGCAGTAGCAGCGGCAGCCGCAGCAGCTGCAGCTGCAGCAGCAACAACAGCAACAACAACAACACCACCAACAACAACATCCACAACAACGACGACAACAACAACAATGGCAACAACGACAACGACGGCTAATAACGCACAACAGCAACAGCAGCAACAACAACAACCACGACAACAACGACAACAACAACAACAACGACAGCAAATAACACACAGCAGCAACAGGAACATCAACAACAACGCAACTCATTAAACTTGCATGCCAATTCTATATTGTTGTTTGGCGTGGTGAGCTCACAGTTGGGTGGTATCATGGTGAAATCAGGCGCTCGTCAAAGTAATGGAATCGAAGAAACCGAGATTCTTCCTCTTGTTTGGCAGTTTTTATCGGGGTTTTTTTTTTTTTTTTTTTTGGGGGGGGGGGGGGGGGTCGAGCTCAACACCTTTCATGTCTATCTTGAAACAAATTTTTGCGTTGATTTTACTCCTGAAGAAAGTTGATCAAAGGAGTAAAAATGTGAAATTTGCTGTTTCTAATGACTTTCAATACTTTCATGGTATGTAAGTCACTGAACTTTGGCTGCTATTTTCTCGCTAATTTTTCTTCTGAAGCTCCGCAAATATCTCCACGTTAATAAAAGACAGACGAGAGTAATGGGCAAATGGACAAGCTTTACGATTATACTGCGGATGGTTACAGGGCGTCACTGATAGGTTCTACTTCTTTACTTTCTCTCTGTCTGTCTGTATTGCTTTTCCCCAGCACAAAATAACCACTATTGTGGTGATATGCTTCTCTTTGCTCAAACTCAGACTAAGATTGTACCAATAATATGCCCCAAAATTGGTGAGCGCCTCATTCCACAGCGCGGGGAGCTCACAATTAGATTTAATGAAGTCTGAAGTGCCCAGCTACATTATGGCGGTGGTTTGGAGGGTGTGCGTGATAGGTCTTACTTCTTAACTTTCCCTCTGATGTTTCTGTCTGTCTGTCTGTCTGTCTGTCTTCGGAGGCCCCGCCTCTTAAATAACCTAATTGTGTTTATAGAGGCGTTAAACCCCACACCATTTCACAATTTTTCTGCCTGTCTTACTTCTTCCCAGCACTAAATGACCATTATTGTGTCGATGTACTTCTCTTTAATCAAAGAAACAAACAAAGCCGCATAACGCCTTTATGGCCCCATGCACAGTAGGGCATGCGGATGGTTCGCGGCTGCTCTTGGTGCAGTTTGCTCCTTCTTTCCTATGAAACGTCCGTCGTCCCGAGCTCTCCGCCTTCTTTTTTGTGTTTGTTTCTCTCTTGTACTACCTCTAATCTTCCGCACTTTTTGTCCCTATTGTGTTGCAATTAGTGTCCTAAACTTCATGCTAGAACGAAATCTAAACACTAGAACAATTTTCACTCGTCGTGCGGCTGCGAGTATGCAAATGAGTCAGTTTGAGGTTCCAGGTTCGGGGGTTCGAGCCTCAGCTGCGTCCGATGTTGTGTCCTTGGGAGCAACGCTTGAAACGAAATTCCCATTTTAGCTCGGTCCTTTCGGAGACGGACGTTAATCTTTGAGGTCCCACCTATTAAATAATCTAGATCTAGTAGTGTTGATAGAGGCGTCAAACCCGTACCATTTCATCATTAAAAAAAAGACAGTTTTCGCCCGCTCATCTCTCTTCACGGAAAGTGACGTCATCGCTTACATAAGAAATGCGTTTTATTTTCAACACATTAATCCCAGAATGATCTGATAAAACGCATTTATTTTCTGCGTCTCGTTAACCATTCTTGAACATACGGACCGAAAGACGAAGTTGTGACCTGCCAAATTCACCTGTGATCTTATAAAACACATTTTTCTTCCCGAGATTGATCTAAAAAAATGCGTTTCATCAGATCGCAGTTGAATACGGATGGTCGATACGCAGGTAAAATGCGTTTCATGATATCATCTCTGAAAAAAAATGTGGTTCATCAGATCACATTGGAAATAAATGCGTTTTAACAAATCTAAAACTAGCCACAGTTAGGCTTTCATATTGTATTGCAATATCTCAAGATGGCTTCCGAAATCTAGAGTTCATTAGTGGAAAACATAATTTTCCCACCAAAATGGCAAAAAATGCGTTTTATCAGATCTCGGCGGCAGAACAGTCGTGCAACGAGTCTTCACGGAAAGTGACGTCATCGTTCACAGTCGTGTGCGACGAGTTAAAATAACTTTTCCGAGAGTGTTGAGAGCTTAAGGCGGGGAAATGCCAGTCTGGTGAGTAGCAGGCTGTGGAATTTCGACTTCAAAATGTCAAGAATGTCGAACACGTCGAGGAGACGGCTTTTTATTACCGCCTGCTCGTGGATCCATAAACGGTATTGGTAGGGCAGGGAATGTGCGATATATTAGTGTTTTTTCTATTTTTTTTAAATTGTAAGCGTTGCACAGCGAGGCGAAGTTGAGAATATTTGATCACTTTACGGAGTTGGAGACTGCTGCTGCTATGCTGCTTGACATTTGGAGAGGGGCTGCCTCCTAGGTAGAAAATTGTTTTTGTCGTGTGTCAGCGTTTAAATTGCTTTTGTTTCACGTCACCCGGCTTTTGTTGGTTGGGTTTGTACAGCCTGGTGTGTATTATATAATATGTACACTATATATTCATGTATATTGGTGTGTGTAGTGGCGTCGGTGGCCTAGTGGTTAGACAACGGGGCTCGCCATTCACGCAATCGTAAGATTGCGGGTAGGGGGGTTGCAACACTACCGAAAAACTCTTAGTAAAACTATAGGTCGTTAAGCCACAGTTGCCCACGGTTAGAAAAATCCTGCTCACTCAGTTCTCAATATTTCGATTTGAAATTTTGTAAAATAAAGTGAAATAACCTTGACGTTACGAAAACTATTTTTCTAAAATCGTAGTTTGTTTACCACAAAAGATAGCTTATTTGGGCTTTGTATTTATCTCGAGCCCCAGTGGAAACAAAAAATCATGTATTTACAGCACGCTGACATGCTGGTCATTTTTTAACACTTTTTCGACACAGACAAGTCCGGTGTTATTGACAAACTGAAAACAGCTCACTCACAAATCTCTTGAAAACACACTGTCATAATAATCTAGAGGCGTGTACTGTGTCGAAACATACAACTTACAAGAGGGGCCTGGGTGAGACGACATAAAAGAATGGCTTTGTACCAACAGCATCGAGTTCCCAGAGCACACTTTAAAACCAGAACTTTTG
>NW_004798429.1:123239-123823 GCF_000002075.1 Aplysia californica
AAAGTCTAAATCGACCCAAGATCTATACTATTGATAAAGTCATAGCTTTTCATGGACACACGAGCCTGAGACTTCCACCGTACCATTCCCATTTAAACCCTATTGAGTTGGTTTGGCCAAGGATTAAACACGATGTCGCTGAAAAAAAAATATGACTTTCAAAATAGCGGACATCATAAGACATTGACGACGAATGCTATATTTGACGTAGACAGACACTACTGGAAGAAATGTGTTGAACACGTCATGGCAGAAGAGAACAATTATTGGAAAACTGACGGGCATGGATTTATTCAACAAAAGATGGTTATCAATCCCTTTGGGTCCGATTCTGAGGACGATCAATGACTCCTCTCCTTTTCAGGTGAGTTTTTATCTTTTTAAAACTTAAAAGTGTTAGCTGTCCATTGTAACCAAAATATTATTTTTATGCCCTTGGAAAGTTATTTACGTTTTGTTTGTCTCGTCAGCCTGGACTCGTTCACCTAGGTCCTGGTGACTTTCTTGTCATTCATACATTTCCTACGAGTTCCGCCCCTGCTTTGTAAAAGTTGGTGTGTTGCAACGAAAACCAGACATTTTCT
>NW_004798429.1:124040-130946 GCF_000002075.1 Aplysia californica
AAAATCTAACATTATAAGGAACATTTCAAAGCAATCAAACAGAGGACTTCGCGCTGGTTCGCTTTTAGGTGTGGGCAGCTGAGGCTGAACGACTTATTTATTAAGGTATTTGTTGCATGTAACCAGCCATCTGTGTGTGTGTGTGTGTGTGTGTGTGTGTGGACGCGATGAAGAGTCAGCGTCTGTCAGCGTGCGTGTGAGATACATTGTTCATTGACATGTATCGGGTTGTGGAATAATCTGGTTTGGTTTTCCCTTGTTTTTCCCTTGTTTTTCCCTTGTTTTTCCACGGTTTTTCCGTGTTTTGCCTTGTTTTGCCTTGTTTTTTTCCCTTTCGTTGCGTGGGTGGTCGCTCTTTTCTTTCACGAAAGCCACCGCCGTTTCTGCTTGCTGGCTGCTTTTTCATCTATGTGGTAGTCTCCCGATTGATTTGATTTTGACCTCATTTCTTGTCCGTTATGTTGAACGTTTTTCTTTTTTTTTTCTTCCTTTTTTTCCCTTCATATTTTGGAAGAGTACGATTTCGTTTAGGTAAACTTATTGTTGTTGTTTTTGCTGCTACTTTTGTTGTTTTTGTTGTTGTTGTTATTGTTATT
Source organism: Aplysia californica (assembly GCF_000002075.1). Classification (NCBI taxonomy): domain Eukaryota; kingdom Metazoa; phylum Mollusca; class Gastropoda; order Aplysiida; family Aplysiidae; genus Aplysia; species Aplysia californica. The sequence goes on from NW_004798429.1 coordinate 124,637, forward strand.
GTTGTTGTTATTATTATTGTTTTTGTTGTTGTTGTTGTTGTTATTGCTGTTTTTGCTGTTGTTGTATTGTTGTTTTTGCTGTTGTTGTTGTTGGTGGTTTTGTTTTTCTCCACCCCCCCCCCCGCCTACCTAACCTGTTTCTGTTTCTGTATCGACTCTCCGTTGGGAGAGTGACTTGTGCCACAGTGGAGAAGGCGACTGCGAAACTAATCATTAATCTTTTTTTCGTTGCTGTGTGCTATTTTTTGTTATTGGTGTTGTTGTTGTTGTTGTTGGGGTTGTTGTTATTGTTTTTGTTGTTGTTGTTGTTGAAGGGGTGTTGTTATTGTAGAGGTGTTGTTGTTGGTGGTGGTGTTTGCTGTTGTTGTAGATGATCTTGTTGATGTTGCTGTTGTTACTACTACTGTTTGTTATGTTTTCTCAGTTTGTGGGTGGTTGGCGGGTGCTCTGGTGTGGTTTGCTTCTTCTTTCCTATCAAACATCTATCGTCCTTATCTCCCCTTCTTCTTTTTATGTTTGTTACTCTCTTGTAACACCTCTAATCTTCTGGCGCTCATATGACCTTATGCAGTTGCGAGCGCCGTAAAACCTCTACTAAAACAAAACTTTTTGTTATTGTTGTAGAGGTGTTGTTGTTGTTGTTGGTGGAGTTTGCTGTTGTTGGAGATGTTCTTGTTAATGTTGTCGTTGCTGCTGCTGTTGTTGTTGTTATAACTTCATGTAGTTTGTTATGTTTTCTCTCTGTGTTTACGTTTGAGGCTTTGGGCTCAAAAGTCACGAGTCTATTGTTTGTTTGTTTGTTTGTTTGTTTGTTTGTTTGTTTGAGTAAAGAGAAGTACATCGACACAGTAATGGTTAATTAGCGGTTGTCCTTATCTCTCCTCCTTTTTGTGTTTGTTAGTTACTCTCTTGGAACAGCTCTAATCTTTAGCACTTAAAATATGACCTTATTGTGTTGCAAGCGCCGTATAACGCTTACTGAAACAAACAAAATCAGATGGGTTTGGTCCTGGATGACAAGGTTAAAATTGCCTTTCTTCGTAATGATACAAATTGTGTCAAGGCTTTGGGGGTGGGGTGGGGAAGGGAGGGGAGGGACATAAGACATCTTCCATCAGTCAACAAGACCTTTGGTTCTGTGATTATCAGGTTCCGGCCCGGTAAGTGTGATAATTTTGCTGAGAACATTGACCTTACTTGCTAAGTGAAACTGTATTAGTCTTCATCATCCAGTGCCAGATCTGCGACAGACATGGGCGATCATGGTTCTCCATTCATTCCTTTGCTCGGATGCTCTCAAACATAAATAGCTACGCTTCCCTGATCTTTCCGTGTTATCCATTTATTTAGGTTCCCTAAGTATGTTGTTCTGGACCTAGCCCTGCCTGTATTAGTAGTCAAAATGTATTAGTAGTCAAAATGTATTAGTAGTCGAAATGTATTAGTAGTCGAAATGTATTAGTAGTCGAAATGTATTAGTAGTCGAAATGTATTAGTAGTCGAAATGTATTAGTAGTCGAAATGTATTAGTAGTCGAAATGTATTAGTAGTCGAAATGTATTAGTAGTCGAAATGTATTAGTAGTCGAAATGTATTAGTAGTCGAAATGTATTAGTAGTCGAAATGTATTAGTAGTCGAAATGTATTAGTAGTCGAAATGTATTAGTAGTCGAAATGTATTAGTAGTCGAAATGTATTAGTAGTCGAAATAATTGCTTGGGCAAATGAAGGCTGCCCTTTGATGGTTCGGTTCAAGAAACCCGTATGCCAAATTTGTTCTAAAATCGACTTTTTCTGTGGCAGCAGATCTTTCTCCGTGACATATTATTATATCTTTCGATGTGAGGATTGGGGTGTAAGTAACAAGCGGGCTAGCCCTGATTTCGGGGGTTTCCAGAATTCTAGGTGGATGGTTGGTTGGTGGGTGCTCTGATGTAGTTTGCTTCTTCTTTCCTATCAAACGTCTATCGTCTTTATCCCTCTTCCTTCTTTTTTATGTACATGTATGTTACTCTCTTGTAACACCTCTAGTCTTCGGCACTTATATGACCTTATTGTGTTGCAAGTGCCGTAAAACACTTACTAAAACAAAAGAAATCTCGACCTACACCAAAAATGGGCATTGCCCTACCTATAGGAGAAGTTTGGTTTCATTGGTATGTATATATTTGTTTGGTTATAGAGAAGACTTTCCTTGTCTTTTAAAGAAACTGAACTGAGCAAATGGCAAAAACTTTATCTTCGATTTTCTCAAAACAGCATTTTTCGGGATAGCCCCCTTGTGCTTAAAAGCGACCATTTACAGCCCTATCCCCAAATCGGAAAGATATGGTGACGGAGAGAGATTTTCGGCCACGGAAAATATAAAGTTGAGTTTAGAAAATTTGTGGTATACGTGTTTCTTGAACTTTGAAAAGTAAGAGCTTATGACTTGTATTCGATACAGTACTATACTAAAGAGGCGATCTATTATTATTTTTAGGCTCTTTTTTATTATAACTATCATCATCATCATCATCATCATCATCATCATCATCATCATCATCATCATCATCATCATCATCATCATCATCATCATCATCATCATCATCATCATCATCATCATCATCATCATTATTATTATTATTATTATTATTATTATTATTATTATTATTATTATTATTATTATTATATTATTATTATTATTTTTACATGTATTATTTTTATTATTATTATTAATAATAATAGCAACAACAATAATAACAATAATTTTGATCATGACGTTATGATGATGATGATGATGATGATGATGATGATGATGATGATGATGATGGTGATGGTGATGATGATGGTGATGGTGATGGTGATGATGATGATGATGATGATGATGATGATGATGATGATGATGAATGATGAGATAATGATGATGCAGAAGATGTGAGTTCGAATCCTCTATGGTGATTTTTTTAAACATTGAGTGTCCCGGTCTGTCTGCAGGAATGTTGTATCTCTCTCAGCACAGCTTAATGGCCCTGACAAGCAGGGTCGGAGCAGCCCTGTACCTAAATAGCCTAAGTCATGTCGATGGGGGCGTACAACAGCTACAATTGCATTTGCCTAGTACCTACAACAGAAACCTGTCCCCGTCGTTTTATGGAAGAAACATTTTGAAATGATGAAAATTGAGCCCAAAAATGTGAAATTATGCAATTCTGTTAATTTTAACAAAGAATGATAAAGGAAAATAATCAGAAATTACACAAAAAATGATCGGATAGAAAAACGAACTTCACAAAAATTATTTTTTAAAACCAGCATACCCCCCCCCCCCCAAACACCCACCTAACAAAAACAACCCACAACAACAACAACAACAACAACAACAACAACAACAACAACAACAACAACAGCAACAACCACCACAATAACAACAACAACCACAATAACAGCAACAACAACAGCAACAACAACAGTAACAACAACCACAACAACGACAACAACAACAACCACGACGACATCCCAACTAAACACCAAACCACAGTTATTGCGTCTACATGCTTTCTCTTTACTCAAGCTAAACCAAAGATAATGAATGGCTTTTACCATAAGTGCTATGGGATGAGTTTCCTCGTAATGTACAAAGTGGTCCGAAGTTCACAGCAATATATCTTACAGGTTTTCTCTTTGTAGGTGTTTTTACGGCGCTCGCAACTGCATACGGTCACATGAGCGCGCGGGACACAAAAAAACATTTTTAGTTGGTAGGAAATTTTTAATTTTTCCCTGGTGGCGGCCGAAGCCTACTCTTATCGATTTTTTAGACCACAAAGGGGTCTTTGAGGTAAGCAACTTGCACGCGGGACATCCGAGATTTTTCGCCCTTTTCCGAGAAGGGTAGGTCTTACAGTTTGACTCGTAACGTAGACAGTACGGTAGCAAGACAGGGGGTCGATTTGTAAAATATTCTGTTACCATACACGTTTTTTCGCTCTCATCGACAGGAAATTAGATAGGCCTACTTTAGGAAACGGGATAGTTTAATCCTGCCTGTCAAGACTGAATGGGATACGGCGTGCATGTCTGCAGACAGGTGGCGCTACTCGATTAAACCCCCCCCCCCAACAAAACCCCATAAATATAGAAGATAAGCTAAAACAAAACAACTGAAAAAACAACAACAACAACGAAAACAAAACAACAAACCCCCCCTCCCCACCCAAGCCTTACCTATCTTTTTTCTCCGTACGGCAAACGTAGTTGTTGCATTTTCAGCGCGCGACGATGAAGTCTAATCATTTAATACCACGTTAAAAAACACACAAAAACAACCAAAAACAAAAGAAACGCCCCACTCTTACTCTTACAAAACCAAACGAAACCACAAACCCATAACCCTCCCCCCCCTCCCCCCCCCTCCCCGCCCCCGGCCCTCCGCCGTGGTAGGGAATGCCACGTAACAAAGGCGCGAGAGTGAATGGGATACATAATGTATCAGTGGGCTGCACAGACCACGGGCTTCTCCAGTCTAAATAGCCATGTGCTTGCTGCCTCTTCTGCTTACTTATTGATTTCCTACCTTGATGTGTCAGGCGTATCTATCTGATACTTAGCGCATCGCATCGTGGGTGGTTGGAGGAGGGCGCTAATTCTGGTAGGTGGGCTCTGCATGCTTCTTTTCTTTTTTTTTGTTCTTCTCCTTTCTTGTGTTTGTCCGCTCTTCTTTCTGGCTTCAATCTTTCACTAAATAGCCGTTGTCTTGTCGCATTGAATGTTCTAGAGAACTTATATCAAATACATGTACACGCTGTGTGGATATTTGGGGGTTGGGGGGGGGGGCGCTTCTGGTTGGTAGTTTCTGCATGCTTCTTTTTTTTTTCTTCTCCTTTCTTGTCTATCATGTCCGCTCTTCTTTAGGGTTTTAATCTTTCACTAAATAGCCGTTGTCTTGTCGCAGTGAATGTTCTGGAAAACTTATTCAGATACATGCAGTGTGGATGGTCGGTGGTGTCTTCTGGTGGTAGGCTCTTCATGCTTCTTTTTTTTCTTTCCTCCTCTGTTGTGTTTGTCAGCTAGTCTTTGTTTGTGGTTATCCTTCAGTAAATAGCCGTTGTCTTGTCGCAGTGAATGTTCTAGAGAACTTGTATCTATGTATCAGATACGTGCAGTGTGGGTGGTTGGAAGGCGCTTCTGGTGGTAGGCTCTGCTCGCTTCTTTTTTTTTTTTCTCCTCTGTTGTGATTGTCAGCTAGTCTTTGTTTTTGATTATCCTTCCTTTAAATAGCCGTTTTCTTGTCGCGATGAATGTATGCTTTGGAAAACTTGTACCTGATACTACGTGCATCGTGGGTGGTTGGTAGGAGGGCGCTTCTGGTTGGAAGGCTCTGCATGCTTCTTTTTTTTCTCCTCTCTTGTGTTTTTCTGCTAGTCTTTCTTTTTTTCGGTCCATTTTTATTCTTTAATAAATAGCTGTTATCGTGTCAATGAGTGTCTATTCTCGCAAACTTGCACCCCGTCGTTTTATGCAAAAAAAATTTTGAAATTATGTAAACTGAGCCCAAAATGTGAAATTCTGTTAATTTTAACAAAAAATGATAAAGGAAAATAATCAGAAATTATGCAGAAAGTGATCACATTTTGTTAAATTATGCGGGGTGCATAAAAGCACGGGGACAGATTGTGTTTGTTTGCTAGTCTGTCTGCTTCTGGTAGGCTCTGCATGCGCTTCTTCTTTCTCATCTTTTTAAATTTTTTTTATTCTTCACTAAATAGATGTTATCGTATCAATAAATTTTAATGTCTGTGGGTGGTTGGCGGGTGCTCTGGTGTGGTTTGCTTCTTCTTTCCTATCAAACATCTATCGTCCTTTTCTCCCCTTTTTCTTTTTTATGTTTGTTACTCTCTTGTAAAACCTCTAATCTTCTGGCGCTCATATGACCTTGTGCAGTTGCGAACGCCGTAAAACCTCTACTAAAACTAAACTAAAATTTTAATGTCCGTTTCCGAAATTTCGTTTCAGATACGTGAACTGTGGATGGCTGGAAGGTGCTAATGGTAAGCTTTGTGTTTGTCTGCTAATCTTTCTTTCTTTCTTTTTTTCTTTCTTTAAAAAAAAATCCTTCATTAGATAGCTGTTGTCTTGTCACAATGAATGTCTCTTTACGCAAACTTGTAATAGAGATACATGTGTTATGGGTGGTTGGAGGGCGCTACTGGTATGCTGAACTTCTTTTCGTTTTGTTTTAGTGAGAGTTTTACGGCACTTGCAAAACAATAAGGTCAAATAATAATTGCCGAGATTAGAGAGTAACAATACAAAAAAGGAGGAGAGATAT
>NW_004798429.1:131046-132984 GCF_000002075.1 Aplysia californica
AATCTTTCACTAAATAGCCGTTGTCTTGTCGCAGTGAATGTTCTGGAAAACTTATTCAGATACATGCAGTGTGGATGGTCGGTGGTGTCTTCTGGTGGTAGGCTCTTCATGCTTCTTTTTTTTCTTTCCTCCTCTGTTGTGTTTGTCAGCTAGTCTTTGTTTGTGGTTATCCTTCAGTAAATAGCCGTTGTCTTGTCGCAGTGAATGTTCTAGAGAACTTGTATCTATGTATCAGATACGTGCAGTGTGGGTGGTTGGAAGGCGCTTCTGGTGGTAGGCTCTGCTCGCTTCTTTTTTTTTTTTTTTTCTCCTCTGTTGTGATTGTCAGCTAGTCTTTGTTTTTGATTATCCTTCCTTTAAATAGCCGTTTTCTTGTCGCGATGAATGTATGTTTTGGAAAACTTGTACCTGATACTACGTGCATCGTGGGTGGTTGGTAGGAGGGCGCTTCTGGTTGGAAGGCTCTGCATGCTTCTTTTATTTCTCCTCTGTTATGTTTGTGTGCTAGTCTTTCTTTTTTTCTGTCCTTTTAAAAAAAAAAAAAAATGAATAGCTGTTATCGTGTCAATGAATGTCAGTTTTTTTTACACACACTTGCACATGTATAAGAAACGTGCACTGTGAGTTATTTTGTGGGTTTTTTTTTTTTTTTTTTTTTTTTCCCCTCTGTTGTGTTGTCCCCGTCGTTTTATGCAAGAAAAATTTTGAAATTATGTAAACTGAGCCTACAAAATGTGAAATTATGCGATTCTGTTAATTTTAACAAAAAATGATAAAGGAAAATAATAAGAAATTATATATGCAAAAAGTGATCACATTTTGTTAAATTATGCGGGGTGCATAAAAGCACGGGGACAGGTTGTGTTTGTTTGCTAGTCTGTCTGCTTCTGGTAGGCTCTGCATGCGCTTCTTCTTTCTCATCTTTTAAAAAAATTCTTCACTAAATAGATGTTATCGTATCAATAAATTTTAATGTCTGTGGGTGGTTGGCGGGTGCTCTGGTGTGGTTTGCTTCTTCTTTCCTATCAAACATCTATCGCCCTTTTTTCCCCTTTTTCTTTTTTATGTTTGTTACTCTCTTGTAACACCTCTAATCTTCTGGCGCTCATATGACCTTGTGCAGTTGCGAGCGCCGTAAATCCTCTACTAAAACTAAACTAAAATTTTAATGTCCGTTTCCGAAATTTCGTTTCAGATACGTGAACTGTGGATGGCTGGAAGGTGCTAATGGTAAGCTTTGTGTTTGTCTGCTAATCTTTCTTTCTTTCTTTCTTTTTTTCTTTCTTTAAAAAAAATCCTTCATTAGATAGCTGTTGTCTTGTCACAATGAATGTCTCTTTACGCAAACTTGTAATAGAGATACATGTGTTATGGGTGGTTGGAGGGAGCTACTGGTATGCTGAACTTCTTTTCGTTTTGTTTTAGTGAGAGTTTTACGGCACTTGCAAAACAATAAGGTCAAATAATAATTGCCGAAGATTAGAGAGTAACAAATACAAAAAAAGGAGGAGAGATATTGGACGACAGATGTTTGGTAGGAAAAAAAGGAGCAAACCACACCAGAGCACCCACCAACCACCCACGTCTTTTCTTTTCCTCTGTTGTATTTGCCTGCTCGTCTTTCATTGTTTTGATCCTTCACTGTCTTGTCGTGATAAATGTCTCTTTGTGGGTGGTTGGCGGGTGCTCTGGTGTGATTTGCTTCTTCTTTTCTATCAATCATCTATCGTCCTTATCTCCCCTTCTTCTTTAAAAAAATGTTTGTTACTCTCTTGTAACACCTCAAATCTTCGGCACTTATATGACCTTATTGTGCTGCAAGTGCCGTAAAACTTGTACTAAAACTAAGAGCTAAAAAAATAGTTGAATGTTGCTTCATAGACCTTTCTGTGTGGGTGGTTGGCGGGTGCTCTGGTGTAGTTTGCTCCTTCTTTCCTT
>NW_004798429.1:133416-134917 GCF_000002075.1 Aplysia californica
GCTATCAGGGGACAGAGTTCATATAGTGGACAACATTTCCATAGAATCGATGGACATAATTCTATTCTGTACTTTGTGTCCACACTTTTGTGCGAAGTTTGGCTTTGCCGATGTTCGCTACCCCAAAATTACAAAGTTCTATCTGCTCAGTGTCTAGTTTTGAGACATTTGACGTAAAACAAATATTTAAAAATTCACATCTTGTCACGCTTTTTCAAATGCAATTCTTTGAAAATCTTGATAACGACTCCGAATAATCTTACGATTTTGAAAGAGCAGATAGATCTAGAACATTTGGTTTCTGACTTCATGATCGTAGTACTCAAAACGGCAGGAAATGTTAGATAGAACTTTGTAATTCTAAGGTAGCACGTTCTCAATTCGAGCCTCTGCTCGATCAGATGTTGGGTCCTTGGGAAATGCCCTTTGCACGAAATTCCTATTTGGCTTAGTCCTTTCAGAGATGGACATTTAAATCGGCGGTCCCGCTTGTTGAATAATCTAATAGTGTTGAAAGAGGTGTTAAACCTACTACATGTACACCATTTCACCATTTTTCAACTTTCTCAAAGCTTGTGGGTGGTTTTAGGGGATGCTCTGGTGTGGTTTGCCCCTTCTTTTATTCTCAAACATCTATCGTTCTTATCTCTCCTCCTTTTCTATCATTATATTCTATCGCGACGCTGACGGTGACGGCTCAATTAGTGAGAACACGGAATAACTTATTGAAGACTACAGGGAAAAAATGACGGTAGTCACAAACTGAAAGTCGTGAGGGTATCATTTTTTAACTCTTGTTGACTCATAACTGTATTTCTGTACAACTGTTGGTGGATTATTGTTCTTAGATTTACCATTCAACAACACCTAACAATAATTCACCAGTCAAACAAATATGAAGGTATGAGTCCCCAAGCTTTTAAAATTGTCACCCTCTCCATTTCCAGTTTGTGAGTCCTCCTACCGTCGTTTCCCCCCCTGTGCTCTTCAATTGTTCTCACTCGATTCATGGACGTCATACATGTAGTATTCCACGAATTGTCGTGACGTCAGCGTTCTTCCGATCCATTTTGTATTTTCGGATTGTTTTGTCACACCTCTGGTTTGGTTGGTTTATTTATATTTTTTAATTTTTTGTGGTTGTCCTTTGGGTAATTATGTTTCCGTTGTCTGTTCCTTGCGAATGTGGCCGTTCTTGGGTCTTCCAGTTATTAGCTAAAACGACAGAAGTGAGTGGGTGGTTGGCGGGTGCTCTGGTGTGGTTTGCTCCTTCTTTCCTATCAAACATCTATCGTCTTTATCTCCCCTCCTTCTTTTTTGTGTTTGTTACTCTCTTGTAACACCTCTAATCTTCGGCTCTTATAATATAACTTTATTGTGTTGCAAGTGCCGCAAAATACTTACTAAAAAAAACAACAACAACGACAGAAGTGATTACAACGACAACAAAAACAACCACAGCACCGACAAAAAAAACCCCAAAAAACAAAAAACGACAGCA
>NW_004798429.1:137100-140517 GCF_000002075.1 Aplysia californica
ATACTTAGGTGGGTAGGTAGGTAGATACTTAGGTGGGTAGGTAGGTAGATACTTAGGTGGGTAGGTAGGTAGATACTTAGGTGGGTAGGTAGGTAAGTACTTAGGTAAGCAAGGGTGTAGGGAGGCAGGTAGGTAGGTTTGTTTCTTAGTGAGTAAGTAAGTAGATCTAAGTGTATGTAGATAAGTACGTAGTTGGTTAGAATAATCTGTGTTTTTTTTCTTTGGGGGGGGGGGGGTCTTAGTCTTACGTTGATAGAAACGGTGCTGATAAGGCGTTAGTCGTGTGTGTTCTACGCATAATGGTCCAGTATACTGCCTGTTTGAACATTTGTGTTGCATCATGGTGAAATCAGGCGCTCATCAAAATACATGTAATGAAATAGGAGAAAGCGACTTTTTCCCGCTCGTTTGCAATTTTTATTGTTTTATTGATTTTGGTTTTTTTTTGGGGTGGGGGGAGATTTTGGGTTCAATACATTTTATGTCCCCATTCTTGCCTTGATTATATTGAAAAACGTTTGTCAAAGGCCCAAAACTGTACATTTGTAAAGGACACAGAGTCTACAACTTTAAGAGTCACCAAAAGTCGGCGGCCATTTTCTCGTTAATTTTACTTCTGATACACTGTACCAGGCAACCCAACTGTCCTTCAGTTGCAAATATCTCGAGATCAATTCAAGATAGACGGGTATTTTTTTCTTCAAAAGCAAGACAAACACACAATTATATAACCCTATCCGCACGTCGTGTTTTACTATCGTTTCCATACGACGTGGGGAAATCTGTGCCACTACATGTACTTTCCAAAGAGAAAATTTACTCGTTAATCCGATTCGTACGCTTTGCTTAGCAGTCTGGCAAAATAATTTTTTGAGAAATACTGAAAGTTTCAAAGGGATCTCCGTGCTAGAAGTATTCTATAATGTGAAGAATACAACCCCGGGGGTACAAAATGACCCCAGGGCATACGGATAGGGTTAAAGGCGATATCATGCCCAGGAATTGACGAGCACCTGATTCCACCGTGTCGTGACACACTTAAGACTGGATGTCCTTCACGGGACAGCACGCTGGAAATTAGTTTACCGTTGACCACTGGGACTGGTGATGATGATGGTGGTGGTGGTGGCCGTGGATTGGAATCCCCGGGGGAAGAGATCAAGGGGAAGACCACGTGGAACCTGGATAAGAGTCGCGAGGAAAGATTTACAGAAAATTGGGAAAATATGGAGTAATATAAGAGACTAGCCCAGGATAGGGAAAGGTGGGAAGTGTTTGTTCTTGGCCTATACCGTGATAGAGGGTACGAAAGACAGTGGTGATGGTGATGGCGGTGATGGTGGAAAAATGGTGAAATGGTGAAATGGTATGAGTTTAACGCCCCTATCAACACTATTAGGTTATTTAAGGGGCTGGACCTCCTATTTTAACGTCCGTCTCCGATAGGACCGAGCCAAGTGGGAAGTTCGTGTAAAGTGCCTTTCCCAAGGACACAACGTCGGACCGAGCTGAGACTCGAACCCCGAACCCGCAATCTCACGATTACGAGTCCGGTAGCCTAAGAGCTAGGAGGCTGCCGACGCCACTCGATGGTGGAAGGGAGGATGGGGATTTGGACAGGGATGCATATCATGGAATATTCCAGAGTATATATTCTGGTATCATGCTTGAAGGCGTAGTGGAAGACCATGGCAAGAAACCCCAGTGGGGTGTCCATGATCATGGTTTCTTTTAGGGTTTTCAATGCTCTCCTACCGGTGTCCGTGATATAGCGGTCAGGCTCTTTGCCATCCGACGTAGGAGACTCGAGTTTGATTCCCGAGTGGGGCGAAAATATTTTGGAGTATCTCGGTCCTTTTTATCTAAATTGTCCTGAAGGGGGTGTGGAACACATAAATTAATCCCAAAAAGGCTTCTCTCCCACTAGACTTTGTCATTATATTCCATGGATCCCAACTCTTGAATCTTTATCTTCAAAGAGCGGGTGGTTGTCGGGTGGTTGTCGGGTGGTTGTCGGGTGGTTGGCGGGTGGTTGGCGGGTGGATGGCGGGTTCTCTGATATGGTTGGTTTACTCCTTTCCTATCAGAGATCTATCGTCCTGATATCTCCTCCTTTTTGTGTTTGTTACGCTCTTGTAACACTTGTAATCATCAGCTCTTGTATGACCTTATTGTGTTGCAAGTGCTGTAAAACTCTTACGAAAACAAAGGGCTCAGGGATTTACTGGCTGTAACATTTGTGTGCGTGGCCTTTTTTCATCTACGATACGTAAAAGATAGAATCTCCTCTTTACTGACGGGCAGCCTCATGCCGTTTGCAGGGGTTCTAGTGGCCTAGAAGTTGAGATCTTCGCCTCTCATTCAAAGGTCCCGGTTTCGAATCCGGGTAGCGACCGAAAATGTTTCTTCTCTAAATTTGTCTCCTTTCACATTCCTTCCTTCTCTCTTGCAGTATTCTGTCGTCTGCTTTCGTCTCCACTTGCTCCCCCCCAACCCCTTCACCTCCTTTGTCCCTTCAACTGGGCTCTTTCTACTGTTACTCCTTGGCTCCTTCTTACTGCTGTCTTTCAGCCACACCCCTGATTTTCTGGGAGGAAAGATCTACACCTAGCTTTCTCGGACAAGGGCGAAAAATCTGGGAGTTCCCATGTGCAAGTTGCGCACGTTAAAGATCCCTTGGTGGTCCAAAATCGATAAAAGTAGGCTTCGGCCGCCACCCTGGCAAAATTCAAATTTCCTACCATTTGAACATGTTTGGTGAGTCCTCCACGCTCATATATGACCTTATGCGGTTGCGAGCGCCGTAGAACACTTACCCCCCAAAAATGCCGTTGGCGAAATGGTTAAATAGTCCTAGGTTTATCGCCCTTATCGACACTATTACGATATTTACGAGGCAGGACCTCGGATTCTAACGTCCATCTCCGAAAGGACTGAGCCGAATCAAATGGGAAATTCGTGTAAAGTGCCCAAATTTCCCCTGCATGCAAGGACGCAACGTCGGACCGAGCTGAGACTCGAACCCCGAACCTGCTATCTCTCGGTTACGGTTCCAGTAGTCTGACCACTAGACCACCGACGCCACGTCGTATACCCGTTTTCCGAAGCTTCTCCTAATGCTTATACTGACTTGAATGGTTTCAGTTTTTGTGTAGGAATTGATTTTACATTTTGCCGAGACAAGGCCCAAAGGACCTTTCCGATTTTAGAACCGCCAAGGGATCTTTAATGTGCCGAACTTTCTCACGGGAGCTCCGAATTTTTTTTTTCTTTTCCGAGAGGACTAGATGCTTGATCCTACATACTCTAGGGTCAGTGGATGTAAAAGAACTTCAAAAAAGCTAAACCGATGCATACAGTCACACAGATGGCTAGATAAATAGACAGACAATAGAGAGAGAGAGAGAGAGAGAGAGA
>NW_004798429.1:143258-144989 GCF_000002075.1 Aplysia californica
ACACACACACCTTCAAATTCAACCCGTGGGCTGCATGTTAGTCATATGAATACTTGATCTTCCCAGTAGGAGGTGGAACATCAACATTTCTGATGCTGGCATGACGCTCACAATGAAAGGCCTATGCTCAGTTGTGCCTGTAAAATGTTATTTACTTTGGTGCATTGCCTCTGTCATTTCCTTTTCTCTCTTTCCTTCTTTCTTTCATTCTTTCCTTCTTTCTTTCATTCATTCTTTCTTTCTTTCTTTCTCTCTTTCTTTCTTTCTTTCTTTCTTTCTTTCTGTTCCTTTTTGTTTGTTTATCTTTCATTCATTCATTCATTCATTCATTCATTCATTCATTCATTCATTCATTCATTCATTCATTCTATCTTTATTTCTTTCTTTCTTCCCTTGTTTCTTTCTTTCTTTCTGTCTTTCTTTCTTTCTTTCGTCCCGTTTCTCCACTCTGACCAATGGACCTGTCGCCCTGCCTTCGTGTGTGCTCCATAGGATGTGGTTAAACTATATGCAAAAACAAAAACAAAAACAACCCACAAAAAAAACCGCAATCGCTATAGTAAATTGGTGCCTTCCCTTGAGTTTAATTTCTTTTCTTTCAGTAGAGTCTCCATGTTGAACTGGCGTGTTCAGCTAACTGCATTTTAAACAATTGCATCAGGGGGCTCGTGTTTGCTATGCCAGTCTGTACCATGTCATGCTGGGATGCAGTGCGAGTGATACATGTACTGGTTCGAATCTCCATCGGAGTATTCTTAGACGTGATTAGTATGAGTGGGTTCCTTTTCTCCACTTCCTCCTGGCTTTGTCCTATCGGAAAGAGGCCTTTCCGACATCAAACGCTCCGCCTCTTGAACGACCTCAGTGGGTGGTTGGTGATGCTCTGGTGTGGTTTGCTCCTTCAAACATTTGTCATCTTGATCGTTCAAGATCAAACATCAAACATTTATCTGCCTGATCTGTTGTGATTTGCTCCTTCTTTCCTATCAATTGTCCTTGTCTTTCCCCCTTTTTTTTTGTTTGTTACTCTCTTGTGACACTTCTAATCTTTGGCACTTATTTGACCGTATTGTGTGCCTTAAAATACTTGCTAAACAAAACGAACGACCTCACTGTATTAAAGGAAGAGTAAGATTGAAATGCATACCTTGTCAATACCGGCGTCTATTTGTGCAGCAGTTCACCGCTTTGCCGTTACATGCAGGAGACCCGAGTTTGATTCCCGAGTGGGGACAATTCTAATCGAATATCTCGGTCTTTCTGCCGGGATGTTGTATCCCTCTCAGCCCGGGTTGGCTCTCTGGTAGGCAAGATCGAAGCTCGCCTCCTAAATAATCAAATTAATCCGTGTTGATGGGGCGCGTAATAACACTTATCATTAACCTTATCCATACGTCGTGTTTTACTGTCGTATCCATACGACGTGTGGAACTCTGCGCCACCACTTCTCAAAGAGGAAATTTGCTCGTTAATCCAATCCGTATGCTTTGCATAGCAATCTGTGAAAATGAATTTTTTAAAGGAATACTGAAAGTTTCAAAGAGATCTTCCTACTAGAAGTATTCTAAAATGTGAAGAATACAAAATGACCCCCAGGACGTATGGATAGGGTTAAGAAATACTTTGCCGTGAAGATAGTCGAATGTTACAACAAGGCAACTCAGTGAGTCATGTTGCCGAAGGTTTAGTCGAATGTTATAACAAGGCAACACAGTAAGTCATATCGCCGAA
>NW_004798429.1:145810-146750 GCF_000002075.1 Aplysia californica
GGGGATTGAAATGAAGAGAAGCGCATCGACACGGAAACTGCTAATTTATTATGGAAAGCTTATAACAGGTACATTTCCGAAACGTGGGCAAAGTCTTTGATATGATGGCATCGGTCATTGTAAGCTTGTTCTTCGAGGCCGATGTGGTCGGTTCGTGGGACGGTTGGTAGGAAAGTATGTTGGTGGGGGGTAAGGTAGGTGGACGCATTGGTGGGTAGATAGGTGGGTAGGTAGGTAGGTAGGTATGTAGTTGGGTAGGTAGGTAGTTAGGTAGTTAGGTAAGTGGGTGGGTAGGTGGTTAGGTGGTTAGGTAGGCAGATGGGTAGGTTGGTAGGCAGGTAGTTAAGTAGGTAGGTACGTAGATAGATAGGTAGGTAGGTAAATGGGTGGACGCGTTGGAGGGTGGATGGGAAGGAAAGGACTGTTTTTGTGCACGATGCTGTCTTTCACTTGGTGTTTTTTAAAATCTTATCCTTCTGTTAGTAGACTACATGCTAATGAGGCGACAGCCTTGTGTATGTATTCCGAGGAGAATGCTGTGGTATACAGTCTGTTTGAACATTTGAGATGGGACGTCCTTTTGTGGGAAAAGAAAAGCGAGAATTAAAATGGACGCTTGGAAGTCTTAGAAATGCGTCCAAATTCCTCTCATGTCGTAGGGCACGTCCTAAGTTTTCATATGTTTTTGTAGCTATTCTGCTGGAGGCAGTGTGTGCTCGGAAAAAATAACAACCAAACAACAAGTTTGTTAATCGATAGAAACAAAATCCAACCACTCCCAAGTTCTGGCTTGTTGGTAACACTGGTGTGAAATAAATGTCTCACAGAGCTGTGTGTGTGTGTGTTACGTAGTTTGTCTGTCACTCTTTCTGTCTCTCACGTTTTCTCTGCTCTCTGTATCTTGTATGCTGTCTGTCTCTGTCGCAGTCTCTTTCTCTCA
>NW_004798429.1:147415-148563 GCF_000002075.1 Aplysia californica
CCGCCCGCCAACTACGTCTCCATCTCTGTATTTCTGTCTTTCTTTCTCTCAACCCTCCTACTCTTTCTCTCCATCCATGGCTGCCCTGGGTTACCACTGTGACATAATGTCGGGGAAAATTGTCGTGTTTACCTGAGACTGGAAATGTCAGCCCGGGCCGATGGTGGCAGTCGATACTGAAGGTGGGCGAAATCCGAGTAAAAATCCGATTAGTCGGTTCTTTTTTCTCTCAAAGGGATCACCTGCCCATTGACAGTGATCCGGATTAATGCCCTGTTTTTACCCAAATTATGTTATGTCTCTCTTTTGCATTGCACGTTATGGCTCTGACTTGTTTTTTCTTCTCTAAGCTGGAGGATCTGAGTCGCTTCTCATATTGTTCTAAACTCTGTTGACAGAATTGATCTCTTCTGGCTCGACGCGTCTGGAAAATAATACGTACACAAATAAATAAATAAATAAATAAATAAATAAATAAATAAATAAATAAATAAATAAATAAATAATAGTAACAGACTGATCTCCTGATTTTGGAAGAGAGGAGATGAGATGAGTGGGGAGAAGTGAAATAAGAAGAAGAAGAAGAATAGTAGTAATGATGATGATGATAATAATAATAATAATAATAATAATAATAATAATAATAATAATAATAATGATAACAATTTAAAGAAAATTATAATAATGATGATGGAAATTTATATGACACATAGTCTTAGAAGTCTCTAAGAGGGTACAATGCGGACTTTTCTCCGAACTGTTTGTGTGCAGTGGGAAGAGCGAGACGGGGCCGAGAGCTTCAATGACTGGACAAAAAAGAATGGTGAAATAGTAGTGGTTTAACGCCCCTATTAACACTATTAGGTTATTTAAGAGGCGGGACCTCCGAGTTTAATTAACGCCCATCTCCGAAGGGACAGTGCCAAATGAGAAATTCGTGTAAAGTGTCTCTTTCCCAAGGACACAACGTCGGATCAAGCAAGCTGACGCTCGAACTCCACGGAACCCGCAATCTCACGATCACCAGAGAGAGAGACAGAGAGAGAGTATATGTGAGAGAGAGAAAGTGAGAGAGAGAGAGTATGTGTGAGTGAGAAAGAGAAAGTGAGAGAGAGTTATGTGTGTGTGTGTGTGTGAGAGAGAGAGAG
>NW_004798429.1:148777-151043 GCF_000002075.1 Aplysia californica
GAGAGAGAGAGAGAGAGAGAGAGAACAAGAGAACAAGAGAACAAGAGAACATACAGTCTAACTTGTCCAGAACGACCACCCACGTTCACAGGTAAAAATGACCGTTATAATCTGACCGCTACGAGCAGGGTCTTCATTCATTACGATCTTTTACCACAGTTGACACAGTATTGGTTTATTAAGATCTGAAATCTTATTTTCGTCTTTCTGTTTCTATTTCCATCAAAACTTTTAGCCATCACAAGAGCTTGTTTTCATCGATTAGACGAAGGCTCTGAGTCTGAGGAGGAGTTGACGGAAAGGCCAAGGAGTAAGTGACCGCTGTGAGCAGGTTTTTTGCCGACTTGTCGTGAAAAATGAATTACTGATGCCGCGTTAGTCAGGGGCCGCTGTGGACAGGTTAGAAATATTGGAAGTAGGTGGTTGGCGGGTGCTCTGGTGTTGTTTGCTCCTTCTTTCCTATAAAACATCTATCGTCCTTACCTCCCTCTCTCTGTTTTGTGTTTGTGATTCTCTTGTAAATCTTTAATCTTCGGCACTTATATGACCGTATTGTGTTGCAAGTGCCGTAAAACTTTTACCAAAAGAAATGTTGGAAAAACGCAAGGGTGTCACAGAACAGTGGTCGTTAGTACAAATGATCACTAAGACAGGCTGAAGTCTTTTTTCTTCTTTTTTCATTAGCTTACGACACTTGCAACAGAGTTAGGTCATGTAAGTTCCGAAGATTCGAGGTATTACAAGAGAGTAACAAACTCAAAAAAGAAGGAGGTGAGATGAGGACGATAGATGTTAATAAGAAAGACGGAGAAAACCACACCAGAACACCCCCAACCATCCGCTCTATACAAAATGTCAACGATATTTGATGACATTAATCAAACCGCACTAGTTTTCAATGTTTGGCACGGGTGGTTGGAGTGCGTCACCGGCAGATCTTGTTCCTTTTCCCCCTCGTGTCTTTGTTTTCTTCGAAAATGAATTAATGTTGTGACGACGTGCTACGGCCCGCCTCCTAAATGGTCTAAATTGTGTCGATTGGAGCGTAAGCGCCGATATTCATTCAGATAAAGATTTGCTTCTTCTTGTTCAAACAGACGAGATTTCGATTCGTGGTTAAATTTGAAATTGTGCAGGACGGCCACTCATTATCGAGAAGATAAGCAACACTCTTTAACAAATGACCGTCTTACACAGTGCTATTTTAATGTACCGGACTCGTAATCTGGAGATTGCGGGTTCGGGAGTTCGAGTCTCAGCTCGACCCGACGTTGTGTCCTTGGGAAAGGCACTTTACACGAATGTCCACTTGGTTCGGTCCTTTCGGAGATGGACGTTAAACTCGGAGTTCCCGCCTCTTAAATAACCTAACACTGTTGAAAGTGGCGTTGTTTTTTTTCAAATTTCTTTAGCTGCGAGCATTTCGCTCTTGGCAGCGCAAAGATTGTGGTGTTAAACCTACACATATACCTGTACTAACATTTTAATGAAGAAAAAAAAAAGCCCGCAAGAAGCTGGGGACGAGAGGGGAGGGGTGGGGTGGAATAGAGAGGAAAGTGACCGTTTGTACAGGTGCTAGTCTTATACAGATGGCCGTTAGTGCAGGTTGGACTCTAGTAATTCAGAACGGACGTCATTCTGTTGCCCCCATTGAAGGGAACTCTATATCATCTCGTCTAATGTGTAGGTGGTGTCTTTGTAGGGTCATATATCATAAGCTCTCCTCCTCTGTGACGGCCGTATCGTGCGGTTTAGAACTGGTTGACCCTACAGGGGGCGCTATATCATGTTCAGCGACATGAGCTGGAGATCTGGAATGGCCGCGAAACGACTCCCGAGATGAAACGCTTACGCGACCGTCATTGACGTTAGATGATATATGGTTGATATTGTTTGAAACGGCGACGTATTGTCAAGGAGAAAAGAGGTAGTCTTAGACCGGGTTTTTTTGGGTTTGTTTTTACAGTGTTAATAGAATGTTTAAAACAACGCGGTGGGGGAATTGGGATGTGTCTGTTTTTACAGTGTTAATAGAATGTTTAGAACAACGCGGTGGGGGAATTGGGATGTGTCTGTTTTTACAGTGTTAATAGAATGTTTAAAACAACGCGGTGGGGGAATTGGGATGTGTCTGTTTTTACAGGTGATTGAGATTGTCTTAAACAGGTGCATGTATGTTTCATTTCGTTGTATGTGTCGTTTCGTTGTCGATGTCATCTCGTTGTAGGTGTTCTTTGACTGTTGGTGTCGTTTCGTTTTTGTTTCT
>NW_004798429.1:153378-155103 GCF_000002075.1 Aplysia californica
ACACACACACACCCACCCACACTCACACCCACACCTTAGCACTGTATAATGACCTTTATAGAGTTGATGTGCTCGCTTCTCTTTAGTGGGTGGTTGGCGGGTGCTCTGGTGTGGTTTGCTTCTTCTTTCCTATCAAAGATCTATCGTCCTTATCTCCCCTTGTTCTTTTTTAAAATGTTTGTTACTCTCTTGTAACACCTCTAATCTTCTGGCGCTCATACGACCTTATGCAGTTGCGAGTGCCGTAAAACCTCTACTAA
Source organism: Aplysia californica (assembly GCF_000002075.1). Taxonomy (NCBI): domain Eukaryota; kingdom Metazoa; phylum Mollusca; class Gastropoda; order Aplysiida; family Aplysiidae; genus Aplysia; species Aplysia californica. The sequence goes on from NW_004798429.1 coordinate 153,639, forward strand.
AAAAGCTTCTCTTTAACTCAAACTCATACAGAGAAACAGTGTAGCCCGGAGTGTGTGGTGTAGCGGTAATGCGTTTTGCCGTCGCGCGCAGGAGACACGAGTTCGATTCCCTAGTGGAGTGAGGATTTCGGTTTTTCTGTTGGGATGGTGTATCCGTTTCAGGCCGACTTGGTCCTGGCAGGCAGGGTCGAAAGCCAGTCTCCTGAATGATCTAAATTGTGTCAATGGGACTTTAAAAACACCTATATATGCAAAATAAAACAAAAAGCTTTGCAGTCCCGAACAAAAGGATGGAGAATCCTATTGGACAGACCCGGAAGAAATGACTGTCGCTATGGTCACCGCTTTCTGTAGGTCTGTCTAACTTGTGTCAATGGGGCTGTCAAAAACACCTACATTAAAACAAATCAAAACGAAACAAAACCCTGTTTCAGTCACGAACAAAAGGATGGAGAATCCTATTGGAGAGACCCGGAAGAAATGACTGTCGCTATGGCCACGGCTCTGTCTCTTGGTCTGTTCCCGGACCACACTTCAAACTTTCCGAGAAGGATGCAGCTACGGGGCAACCTTTTTATCGGGCCTTAACCCCTTCCCTGCTGTCGGTGGTTGACGCATATTATGGTTTGATCCTCCTTTCCTATAATAATAATAGAAAATAAATGACATTTATATAGCGCTCAACCCCGATCCAACATCTATCGTCCTTATCTCTCTCCTCCTTCTTTTTTGTGTTTATCACTCTCTCGTTACACCTCTAATCTTCGGCACTTATATGACCTTATTGTGTTGTAAGTGTCGTAAAACTCTATCTCAATCAAGAAGTAAGTAAACAACCAACCAACCAACCAACAAACAAACCAACCAACAACCAAACAAACAAACATACAAATAAATAAATAAATAAATAAATAAACAAATAAATAAATAAATAAATAAATAAATAAATAAATAAATAAATAAATAAATTCCATGGTCTCTCTGTCGGGAAGTTGTATAAGTTTTAGCCTGGTTGATCCTGACTGGTAGGGTCAAAGCCAGCCTCCTAATTGATCGGAAATGGGTGAATGTAGGTGTATTTAAACAATAAAAACAAAAGACAAATCACGTGTTTTAGAATGTAGGTGTATTTAAACAATAAAAACAAAAGACAAATCACGTGTTTTAGAATGTAGGTCCAAAACAACTGCTCCGGAAAAAATGTTTTAAAATTTAGGAGAAAAGGAAGAAGAAAAATACAACAGAATAAAAGAAAAAACAAAACAAGAAAAAATAAAAACAGAAAGAAACTAACTGGGTTGGGGTGAGGATGGGCCTGTCTTGGACGATGGAGCGAAGGGGTTAAAGCTCTGTCCCGCTTTTATGGGAAGCCTGGTCTTTTGTTTTATCGACGCTCTTTCATATCCGGCAACTTTGATTGTTATTGTTTGTGATTCAGCGTGACGTCCTCCTCCTTCTCCTCCTC
>NW_004798429.1:156987-157979 GCF_000002075.1 Aplysia californica
AAAGAGAGAGAGAGAGAGAGAGAGAGAGAGAAGATACACATACGAGAGATTAGGACAGTACTCATAAAGAACTCTGCTCTTAATGACAGTGGCAGCTGCACAGCTTATACAAATGCAAAGCTACAACGGTGGCAGTGGTGAATGATGCATGTTCTGGCTTAGTCCTACGTCGTACTATAGGTGGGTGGTTGGCGGATGGTCTGCTGTGGTTTTCTCCTACTCAGTCGTGCGTCGTACTATAAGTGGGTGGTTGGCGGGTGCTCCTGCTGTGGTTTGCTCCTGCTGAGTCGTGCATCGTACTATAAGTGGTGGTTGGTGGGTGGTTTGCTCCTTCTTTCCCACTATCAAACCTCTATCGGCCTTCTCTCCCCTCCGCCCTTTTTGTGTTTGTTATGTTACTCTAATTTTGCTAAAACAGCACCTGGACATGGATGGCTGGTGCCTCTATAAATAAATCATTGATGGTCAATGTTACTCTCTTGTAACGCCTCTAATCTTCGGCACTTCTGTGACCTTATTGTGTTGCGAGTGCCGTAAAACTCTTACCAAAAGTAAGTCATACGTCTCATCTGTTTTGTTGTTTGTCTGTCTGTCTGCCTGCCTGTTTGTCTGTCTGTCTGTTTTATCTGTCTGTCTGTCTATTTAAAAAAAAATCTGTTTATGTTCTGTTTGTCTGTCTGTCTCTGTTTCTGTCTCTGTTTCTGTCTCCTCCCTGTGGTCTCTCCCCCCTCTGTCTGTCTGTCTGTCTGTCTGTCTGTCTGTCTGTCTGTCTGTCTGTCTGTCTGTCTGTCTGTCTGTCTGTCTGTCTGTCTGTACCCCCCGGGGCAGTGCCACTGACTATAGTGTCTTTAGGCCATTCCCACAGGGGGGACATTTCTCGTTCAAGCACAGTAGAATTGTAAATGGGCTGACACATGTCACGCTCATAACTGTGCCTGATCTACAACAGGGAACTGCTGCTTTTTCTTTCCTGATCCTTACTATTGTCATTT
>NW_004798429.1:160312-165827 GCF_000002075.1 Aplysia californica
GTGGGTGGTTGGCGGGTGCTCTGGCGTGGTTTGCTTCTTCTTTCCAATGAGACATAATCTATCGTCCTTATCTCCCATTCCTCTTTTTTATGTTTGTTACTCTCTTGTAACACCTTTAATCTTCTGGCGCTCATATGACCTTATGCAGTTGCGAGCGCTGTAAAACTCTTACAAAAACAAAAAAAACCCCATTAGTATTCGTCCTTTGTTTCTGTCTGTATTTCTTGCTTTATCTCAGCACTGATTGACCATTACTGTATGGATGAGCTTTGTCTTTCCTCAACAAACAAACGCAATCACACCAGCTGTCTACCTGTTTGCATGTCCGTCTGTCTGTCTGTCTTTGTGGGTGGTTGGCGGGTGTTCTGGTGGGGTTTACTTCTTCTTTCCTTTCAAACATCTATCGTCTTTATGTCTGTCTTTCTCTGTTTATTTGCATGTGCTATTATCTAGTAACACTTCTAATCTTCGGCACGTATATGACCTAAATGTGCTGCAAGTGCTGTAAATCTCTTACTAAAACTAAACTGGGATACTACATCACAATCAATTGTATCCGTCGATTCCTAAAAGCGTCGGCTTACTTTTATACCATTATGTACAATTAAATAAACAGTTTCTTCTACCTACAGCACGCAAAAGTGGGTGGCTGACTGGGTAAAAGAACTACCTAGGATTCCCTGTCACAATCTGTCTGTCTGTCTGTCTGTCTGTCTGTCTGTCTGTCTGTCTGTCTGTCTGTCTGTCTGTCTGTCTGTCTGTTTCTAAGGCTACTCTGTATCAATAACCCTAGTTACTGTGAACCCCCGTTCTACGCCGCATAGCGGTGGAAAGATATTACGTAGAAAATTCTTTCGTAATATGTCATCTGTCTGCCCATGTATTTTTGCGTTGGTTTGTCTGAATATCGGTTTTGTGGTTCTGCCCGTCTGTTTTCATGGCCGTTTTGTGATAATAGGCCTTTGTTCCATCCAACCAGTAGAGCTGGGCAATGAATGAGTCGCTTTAGCAAAATCCGGATAATATGTTAGTGAACCTCTTCGGCAAATAATATTATGATATGAACCGTGTCGGCAGATGGGTTAGAACCACTTCGGAAACCCGGTTAGAACCACTTCAACAAATGGGTGCACCCTCTTCGGCAAACAGGTCAGGAAAGAAAGTTAAGAGTCTGAATTCGGAAAATGTTTCATTGAAAAGTATCCGGTTATCCTTATAGATTATCCGGATTGTGCCCACCTCTACCAACCAGGTGTTATGCGCGCGTCCCAAAAATAAATTGCCTAGAACTTTCTGTCGCAATCCGGCATCTGATTTTGTCCGTCTCGCTGTCTGTTTGACTGTCAGTCTGTCTTTGCGTTAACGTATTTTTCTTCGGTTAGTGGGTGGTTGGTGGGTGCTCTGGTGTGGTTTGCTTCTTCTTTTCCATCATACATCTATCATCTTTATCTCCCCTCCTTTGTATTTGTTCTTTTTTTCTTTTTCTTTTTTTTTTTTACTACTATACTCCCTTGTGTAATCTTTGTCACTGTAAGACCTTTTTTTCGTTTTTTTTGCGTTTCCTGCTCTTTTTTTTCCCCCGCTACTTTTTTCCTCATTTTTTTTTCGTTTCTTATTTTTTACTTCATTTTAAGTTTTTTTTCTTTTTTTCTTTTTTTGTTTTCTTTTTGTTTTTGGTTCAATTTTGTGTGTGTCTCTTGCAAGGCCAATAGCTAAAGTGTTAGGCGACAGGCGCCGGTGCTTTTGGACGTACCAGCTCCTGAATCGATTTCCTCTTTTCTCCTCTTTGCGACGTCAGTTATTTATTATACGATTAGCTTGTTCCGGTAATTTGCCTCAGCATTTTGTTGGTGCGCGCTATCGTTCAGGAAAGCGGCGTTTTCGCTTTTATTTCTTCCTCTTGCATTTTTTTTCCTTTCAATTTTTACATTTTATGTAGCAGATTTTGTAGTGTGGTGGTTCATGGGCTCTTGGTGTAACAGACTAGAGACGTGGGTTTGATTCCCGCTTTGGGCTGATCTTTTATCATACTATTAATTATGTTCTTATCGCAGAATTCTAGATTCTTGGAGATTCTTCTTAATTAACTGTCGATCACACCTTTTCAAACCCGTTTGATAAAATAATGTCGTTTAACCGACTTTGCAGCAACAGGGGAAAAAAAGAAAGAAAAAAAGCCCCAAAAAATTCATGGGGTGGGGGAGGATTAGGGTTGAAGAATGGAGTACCCACACGGTCTGAGCCGCCACATGACATGGACGGCCGAATAGCCAGCCCCTCCGTTGTGGTTTCATTTTCATTGGCAGGAGTGTAAAATATATATTTTTAAAATATAGATATTTACCACTCCCCCCCTTCCCCCGTGCGCTCGACAAAATTTAGCTTTTTTAGGAGTCAGGTGTCCGGCCCTGCCTGCCAGGGCCAGCCTGGGCTTAGAGGGAGGGATACATCCCAGCAGAAAGACCGAGATACTCGATGAAAGTTTTCTTCCTACTCGAGAATCGAACTCGGGTCTCCTGCGTTGCAACAGTTCGTCGCCTAACCGCTATACCACAGCAGATGCTGGTAAATGTTAACAATAACAGTCAGCCTCCTCCAGCTATTAAGTTATACTATTACATTGTATAGGCTACGCCAGTTTGAGCGTGTTATTGGAGGGCGTCACTTGTAGGTGATGATTCTTTTCCATCTTTCCCTCTCATTTTACTTTTGTCTGTCTGTCTGTCTGTCTGTCTGTCTGTCTGTCTGTCTGTCTGTCTGTCTGTCTGTCTGTCTGTCTGTCTTGATTTTTTTTTCGTCATAAAAGCCAAATCTGGAACAGAAATCAGCCACCATTGTTCACGGCTCACATTTCTGCTCGGGTGTACTCAGAAAACCAATAGTATTATTATTGTCCTGGTCTTCCCTTATCACCCACCTGTTAAAGTTCTCTATGTAATTTGTATTTGGTCTCCCTTTTCCATTCCTCTCTTTCCTTCCATTTTTCCAGTGACAGAAATGTGCATTATTTCTTTTTGTCTTTTCAAGTGTCCCCAAAACTGTATTTGTTTCTTCTTAATTGGTTTTGCATGTGAACGTCCCACGTTAACCTGTGGGTGGTTGGCTGGTGCTCTTGTGTGGTTTGCTCTTTCTTTCCCATTAGACTTCAATCGTCCTTATATCCCCCTCTCCTTTTTTGTGCTTGTTATTATCTTGTAACACCTCTAATCTAAAGCACTCATATGCCCTTATTGTGTTGCAAGTGCCGTTAAACTCTTACTAAAACTTTTGTTAAAAATCAGGCTGGCATCTTTTAGCACCGCCTCTTGGTTTCCTTTCCTTCCATTGACACGAAATTGTTTCAGCTCTAAATCGGCTACTGCACTGTACGACCCAGTGAGTTGGAAAGCCTGCAGATAATTCGTGCCTCTGTATATTTTAACCAGTAGGCCTAGATAGTAACTTGTTTAAGAACAGCAACAACCAGTAGTATAAGGCTCAAGCTCTTTGATTTTTTTGCACTGGCGTCTGTGGTGTTAAGTAGTGGAGGTTTTACGGTGCTCGCAACTGCATAAGGTCATATGAGCGCTGGTCTGTGGTGTAGCGGTTAGGGGTTTTGTTGTCGCTCAGAAGAGATCCGAGGTAGGTTGTCCATAGAAAGTTGACGTCACGTTCAGGAAAATAGTGTGGGGTTGATGGTTGAGAGAATGGTGCTATAGCTTAAAGAGAAGGGTGGGGTAGATGGTACCAAAAGGTGATACACACTTTGAAAGTGAGGGAGGAATAGTGGACAGGGAAAGGTGATACTAGTTTAGTTTTTTAGTAGAGAGTTTTGCGGCGCTCGCAACTGCATAAGGTCATATGAGCGCCTAGGGGTGGATGTCAACAGAGAAGTCTTTACAGGGAATCAGACTTACTCTGCTCACCTCTCTAGCTTCAACAACACAAAGTCTGCTTCGACTATCTAGGCACCCCGGAAATAGCAGGTCACAAGAGTGTGACAAACATACAAAAGAGGTAGAGGAAAATGATAATAGTAAGGATTAGGAAAGAAAAAAGCAGCAGTTCCCTGTTGAAGTTCAGGCACAGTTATGAGCATGGCATTGAGGAATCAGCCTATTTACAATTTACAATTGTACTGTGCTTAAGATTATATTATTGATGTCCCTCCTTTTGGGAATGGCCTAAAGACACCTCAGTCAGTGGCATCGCCCTGGGGGATATGGCGTATGTGGTTTAGCTGGAAACCCGGAGTAGGTTGTCCAGAGAAAGGTGACTTCATGTTCAGGATAATAATGTCGGCTCGATGGTTGAGAGAAAGGTGACATAGCTTAAATAGAAGGGTGGGGTAGATGGTACGAAAAGGTGATGCAGCATTTTGAAAATGAGGGAGGCATAGTGGACAGAGAAAGGTGATACAAGTTAAGGATGGAGGGAAATAACATGTCATAGTACCGAGAAAGGTGATGCAAGATAAGGATGGACGGAAATAACATGTCATAGTACAGAGAAAGGTGATGCAAGTTAAGGATGGACGGAAATAACATGTCATAGTACAGAGAAAGATGATGCAAGTTAAGGATGGACGGAAATAACATGTCATAGTACAGAGAAAGGTGATGCAAGGTAAGTATGGACGGAAATAACATGTCATAGTACAGAGAAAGGTGATGCAAGTTAAGGATGGACGGAAATAACATGTCATAGTACAGAGAAAGGTGATGCAAGTTAAGTATGAATGGAGATATGTTATTGTACAGAGAAAGGTGATGCAAGGTAAGTATGAATGGAGATATGTTATTGTACAGAGAAAGGTAATGCAAGGTAAGTATGAATGGAGATATATTATTGTACAGAGAAAGGTGATGCAAGGTAAGTATGAATGGAGATATGTTATTGTACAGAGAAAGGTGATGCAAGGTAAGTATGAATGGAGATATGTTATTGTACAGAGAAAGGTAATGCAAGGTAAGTATGAATGGAGATATGTTATTGTGCAGAGAAAGGTGATACAAGTTGAGGAAGGAGGGTGGTATATAGTGTAGATAGTGTGAGTAAAGAAAAGCACATCCAGAGAATAGCGGTCATTTAGTGCATGGAAGAAGCAAGTCAGATTGACAGAAGCATCGGAGGGATAAAAAAGAAGTAGGACCTTCCAGTGGCACCCTCCATCTAACCGTATAGGGCAGAGAAAGTAGATACAATATGTTGAGAAAGGAAGGCGACATAGTGTACTCAGAAAGGTGATACAAGTTGAGGATGAAAGGAGACACAGTATACTCCGAGAAAGGTGATACAAGTTGAGGATAGAAGGAGATACAGTGTACTCCGAGAAAGGGGATACAAGTTAAAAATGGGGGAGGCATAGTGACCTGAGAAAGGTGATACAAGTTGAAGATGGAGGGAGACTGAGAAAAGCAACACACGTGCAGCTCATACGGAAAGGGTGGAGGTAACGTTGCAGAGGTGAGAGTTTGAGGTGGAGGAGGGCGCCATGGAGATCAATACAGTGGCGCCTGGGGCGAGGGGGGTGGGG
>NW_004798429.1:168214-169205 GCF_000002075.1 Aplysia californica
TCTTCTCTCTCCCCCTTCTCTTTCTGTCTCTTCCCCCCCTTTCTCCCTCTTTCTCTTTTCCTGTCTCTTCCCCTCTGTCTATCCCAGTGCCGTGGGGTGTGTATGTAGTGTGTATTTGAACAAACACACCACACACCTTCACTAGGTGGCGACAATCGTCTTAGCCTCCTTCCTCACTCCGATGTATTGCGTCGCTCACGGAATACTGGAACACGGGTGGTTGGAGGGCGCCACTGGTAGGTCCGACTTCTTTACTTTCCCTCTGTTATTTCCGTATGTCTGTCTATTGGGGTGGTTGGTTGGAGGGCGCCACTGGTCGGTCCAACTTCTTTGCTTTCCCTCCTTTGTTTCAGTATGTCTACCTTACTTTTTCAGTGCAATGAATTATGGCCATTGTTATGTCGATTCGTTTCTCTTTACTCAAACAAACGAAAAACAACAAACGAATGTTAAAACGATGACCCTAGCGTATTTATTATATTAGTATGTTTTCTGCATGATTTTGTTCTCTGTTTTATACTATGTGTTCTTGAACCGTGGATGTTTGGCGGGTGCTCTGGTGTAGTTTGCTCCTTCTTTCCTATCAAACATCTATCGTCTCTCCTCCTTCTTTTTTGTGTTTGTTACTCTCTTGTAACACTTCTAATCTTCGGCACTTATATGACCTTATTGTGTTGCACGTTCCGTAAAACTCTTACTAATTCTAATTCTTGAACCTGTCCAAGACTACCACCCCTTTTCCGAACAGAAAAGTGATTCTTATTGATATAATAATATGGTTCTTTTCGACGGTGGCATCATGATATAGAAATGTAACAAGTGGGAAATGGTCGTTTGTACAGGTGCTTGTCTGGGACGGGTGGCCGTTAGAGCAGGTTCGACTGCAATTTTCCCCTCTGCTGTTTTGAAAAGGTTACTTTAGGACATGACATTTAATACTATAATAATAATAATAATAATGATAGTAATAATGATAGATAGATAGATGGAT
>NW_004798429.1:171321-172301 GCF_000002075.1 Aplysia californica
GCAGAGAGAGAGAGAGAGAGAGAGAGAGAGAGAGAGCGAGCGAGAGCAGAGAGAACATAATATTGTCAAGGACAGACGGACACTGCTGTGACGAAGCGAGAGGTTATCAGTTAAAGTCCCTCCTCTGACGTCATAGCTCCCACACGATTTCCCTGGTCAGCGAGCCAACGACTGCGTCGGCGACATACATATCGTGCTGGCGCACCAGTGCACCGTGCACTTTGATGCACCACGTTTTGTGAGTCATCACGAATGTGACGGTTGCCCTGTGGCCGTCGGTCCCCGACCTTGACTTTCCGTCCACCGGCCTATATTATTTCATTGCTATAGTAGAGAGCTCTTCATCCTGGTGTCCGCCTGTTACATTAGGACGACCCCGCTAGGATTGGAGACGAGAGTCCAAGAGAGTTGGTGACACTTGATGCTTTCTGTATGTGAAAAACGAATTGGTTTTGCGATTTTTGTTCTTTGTTCATTTCTAAATCTGAGTTATTTGTCTGTTTGTTTGTTTGTTTATTTATTTTTAAAAAAATTCGGCCGATATTATTTCATTGCTATAGTATAGAGCTCTTCATCCTTGTGTCTGCCTGTTACATTAAGACGGCCCGCTAGGACTAGAATTGGAGACGAGAGTCCAAGAGAGATGGTGACACTTTGTACTTTCTGTTTGTGAAAAACGAATTGGTTTCGCGATTTTTTGTTCTTTGTTCATTTCTAAATCTCAGTTATTTGTCTGTTTGTTTGTTTGTTTATTTATCTTTAAAAAAAATAATTCCGGCCTATATTATTTCATTGCTATAGTATAGAGCTCTTCATCTTTATATTGTCTGCCTGTTAAATTAGGACGACCCCGCTAGGATTGGAGACGAGAGTCCAAGAGAGTTGGTGACACTTTGTACTTTCTGTTTGTGAAAAACGAATTGGTTTCGCGATTTTTTGTTCTTTTTTCTTTTCTAAATCTCAGTTATTTGTCTGTTTGT
>NW_004798430.1:0-3644 GCF_000002075.1 Aplysia californica
AACACACACACACACACACACACACACACACACACACACACACACACACACACACACACACACACACACACACACACACACAAGCGAAGCATACTACAAAGAACACGAACACACATTCACGGCCTTAAACACACACACACACACACACACACACACACACACACACACACACACACACACACACACACACACACACACACACACACACACTCAATCACAAGCATACTACAAAGAACACGAACACACATTCATGGCCATAAACAAAGAAAAACACCACACCACAGTAAAGAAATATGCACAGACGACCGAACACATAATATTCTTCTTCTTAGCCGATGAATGCCTTAAGCCTATACAAACTGCTCGTTAACATGTGCCCATAAAAAGCCACCATCAGGATAATATTATATTATTCGGAGAGCTCAGCAAAATGTATATGTATCACGACGTGGTGGAATCAGGCGCTCGTCAGTTTAGCGGCACATATGGAGTTATTGGTATCATCTTACAGCCGGTTCATTTGCCTTTCATTTGGTTTAAAATAAAAACCTCCATCCATGTTGAATAGAAGTCGAGATATTTGCAAAAGAAGGTAGGGGTCACCTGTTTTCAGAGGTAAAATGAGTGAGAAAATGGCCGCCAAAGTTCAGTTATTTCCTTAGATTAAGAGTCCATGGTAACTGAAAATTTACATTCTTTGTGCCTTTAATCAATGTGTTTCAGAAAAATCCGCACAGAAATGAGTTCTTTAATGGGCTTGAAAGGTGTTGAGCAAAAACACAAAAAAATTGACCAAAATTCACAAACCTGCGGAAAAAATGCAAGTTTCTTCACTTTGATTATTTTGACGAGAGCCTGATTCCACCACGCTGCCTCACATATGTGTCACGACGTGGTGGAATCAGGCGCTCGTCAGTTTAGGGGCATATGGAGTTATTGGCATCATCTTAAAGCCTGTTCATTTGCCTTTCATATTTTGGTTTAAAAACAAACCCCCATCTATGTTCAAAAGAAGTGGAAATATTTGCGATCGACGAAGGTCAGGATCACCTTGCTTGTTTCAGAAGCAAAATTAGCGAGAAAATGGCCGCCAAAGTTTGGTAATTTCCATAACTTGCGAGAGTCCTTGGAAACTGAAAATTTACATTTTTGTGCCTTTAATAAATGTTTTTCAATAAAATCCAAATGGAAATTTGTTTTTAACCGAGCACCCCCTCCGAAAAAAGAAATTATTTTTTTTTTAAACTTTTTTTTTAAAAATGGCCCAACGCCAGAAGAATGCCAATTAATTCCTTTGATTTCATTATTTTGACGATCGCCTGATCTCACCAAGATGCCTCAAATAATTATGTGGAGCATTGTGTTGAAATCATGCGCTTGTCAAAATGATGAAATTGAAGAAACTGACATTTTTTTCCGCCTGCAGTTCAATTTTTACAATTTCATTTTATTTTTACTGAGCATTTTTATGTGCATTTAAAAATATACCTCTGTGTGGAATTTACTGGAACAACATTTGTTTGTTTTGTTTTTGTAAAGTATTTTTACGGCGCTCGCAACTGCATAAGGTCATATGAGCGCGCGAGACACACCTAATATTTTCAGTTGGTAGGAAATTTTGAATTTTGCCCGGGTGGCGGCCGAAGCCTACTCTTATCGATTTTAGACCACCAAGGAATCTCTAACGTGCGCAACTTGCACACGGGCCCTCCGAGATTTTTCGCCCTTGTCCGAGAAGGCTAGGTGTAGATCTTTCCTACCAGAAGATCAGGGGTGTGGCTGAAAGACACTGTAAGGAGGAGCCAAGGAGTAGCAGTAGAAAGGCAGCAGAAAGAATCAGAAGCCCAGCGGAAGGGGCAAAGGAGGTGAGGGGTGGGGGCAGAAAGAGGAGACGAAAGCAGACGACAGAACATTGCTAGAGAGCAGGAAATGAGGTGAAATGAGACAAATTTAGAAAAGAAAATTTTTCGGACGCTACCCGGATTCGAACCAGGGACCTTTTGAATGAGAGGCCAACACCTTAACCTCTAGGCCACGAGAGGAAAAACATTGACCAAGGACTCTCACGCTTTGGAAGTCACCCAATTTTGATTGTCGTCATTTCCTCGCTAGTTTTACGTACCTCTGAAGCCATGCGATAATTACCTCCTTCAATCCCAAATGTTTCTACTTCTATTTGAGATAGATTGGGCATGGGAGGTTGGGGGGGGGGGGGGAGAGTCATCAAAAGCAAGACAAATGAACAAGTTTTAAGGTGATATCGATACCCTCCAAATGTCAAAAATTGACGAACACCTGATTCTTGTTTGTTTTAGTAGCGGTTTTACGGCGCTCGCAACTGTATAAGGTCATATGAGCGCCAGAAGACTAGAGGTGTTTTACAAGAGAGTAACAAACATAAAAAAGAAGGAGGGGAGATAAGGACGATAGATGTTTGATAGGAAAGAAGAAGCAAACCACACCAGAGCACCCGCCAACCACCCACACACCTGATTCTACCACGTCACGACATTTAAAATTTATATTTAATTTTATTCAATGTTCATCAGGAATGTCAATCTATTTGCTAGGACGATTTGTCCCTAGCCTTCAAGCTCGGGTTGTCCCTAACTGACATCCCGCCTCGTAAATTCTACTTTTGTTTGTTCGTTTTATTGTTTGTGTGTTCGTGTGTTGGTTTTTTTGTTTGTTTGAGTTAAGAAGTCATTCAGTGCTGGGAAAATATTAGACAGACAGACAGACAGAAACAACAGTGGGGGGGGGGGGGGGGGGAGTAAAGAAGTAGAACCTACCAGTGGTGCCCTCCAACTCCCCGCTCATAAACAATATAAAATGTGTCGTTAAAAGTGTAAAATGTGAGCAATCGTTGTGGAATCAAGCGCTCGTCAAAATAATGAAATTGGAAATATGAGCATAGTTCTGCCAGTTTGATCACTTAGCTGGGTTTTTTATGTTGTTGTTAGCGCAACACCTCTTTTATGTCTTTTTAAAAACATCTTCATGTGTGGATATTACTGGAAAACGTAGACTAAAAGCACAAACATTTTTAATTTTCAGTTTCCAACTACTCTCAAGCTTTGGAAATTACCAAACCTTTGTGGCCATTTACTTGCTAATTTTACCTCTGAAACCAGGCGACCACCACTCCTTCAATAGCAGATATCTCGGCTTCTATTCAAAATAGTTTGGTATTTTTTTTTTCATCGAAAGACAAGCAAATGAACAAGCTTTAAGATGATACCAATAACTCCACATGCCCAAAAATTGACAAGCACCTGAACCCGCAGCGTCATGACACAAATATCTGCGTGATTATCACAAACATTTGTGAGGCAGCGTGGTGGAATCAGGATCTCGTCAATTTTTGGGCATGTAGAGTTATTGGTATCATCTTAAAGCTTGTTCATTTGTATTTATTTGAATGGAAAAAAATATCCATTTATCTTGAATACAATTCGAGATATTTGCGAAAGAAGGAGGTTGGGATCACCTATTTTCAGAGGTAAAATTAGTTTTTTTTTTAAATGGCCGTCAAATTTAGTTATTTCCTTAGCTTAAGAGTCCATGGTAACTGAAAATTTACTTTTTTTTGTACCTTTAATCAACGTTTTTCATAAAAATCCACACAGAAATGAGTTCTTTAA
>NW_004798430.1:3744-5097 GCF_000002075.1 Aplysia californica
ATGGGCATGAAAGGTGTTGAGCAAAAAAACAAAAAATTGACCAAAATTCACAAACCTGCGGAAAAATGCAAGTTTCTTCACTTTGTTATTTTGACGAGAGCCTGATTCTACCACGCTGCCTCACATTTCATCGTGCTGCGACCGGGTCAAGAGATCTTGTCACCGCGATAAAAGCCTCTGCAGGTAGGGCTGGGCAATGAATCGCTTTAGCAAAATCCGGATAACATGTTAGTGCACCTTTTAGGCAAATAATATGTTATGAACCGCTTCGACAAACTGGTTAGCATCACTCCAACAAATGGGTGCATCCACCTCGCCAAATGGGCCAGGAAAGCGAGTTAAGTGGGTCCCAGAGTGGCTCTGTAGGTCTGACCTGTAGCTTGCCTAGCTCGCATCGTGCAAATAAACGTTTACGTTATCGTGTGCCTGAGCAGCGTCGCTGTATGGTCTGTCTGTAGTCAGTTGAGCTGCGCGACGCGTCAGACGTGCTATTCAACAGTGTTGTAAAACACGTCGGACATATATCGCACGCAGCCTCGCTTCGTGTTTATTTTCGACTGTTTTAGTTTAATTTTAGTAAGAGTATTACGGCACTTGCAACACAATAAGGTCATACAAGTGTCGAAGATTTGAGGAGTAACAAGAGAGTAACAAACATAAAAAAGCAGGAGGGGAGATCAGGACGATAGACGTTTGATAGGACAGAAGGAGCAAACCACACCAGAGCACCCGCCAACCACCCGCCTATTTTCTACTGAAATTCTTCACAGATCATCAAAATCAGCAAGACGTAAGTATTATTAGGTGCTTTACAATTAGATATTGATGGTAACATCAACACTTGACCACAAAATCCCAAGAAACGCCCTTTATCAAACATTAAAATTTCGAATCGAGAAGTTGACCTAGATTTGACTGTTTGTTTCGACTCGTAGGCCTGTGTGCTTCTAGGCTAGAATCTAGATCTAGATTGATAATTCAGGAGTCGAGACGCGGAGGGATGTCCCTAAAAAGGCGTAGATTCTAGATATAGAGAGTAATAATTTACATCTGATCTAGATCTAGATTTAAAGTATTCACCTCAGAATCTATCTAGATCTAGATCTTTTTGGTATGGGTTTAACGCCTCTATCAAACTTATTAGGCTATTTAAGGGGCGGGACCTCCTAGTTTAACGCCCGTCTCCGATAGGACCGAGCCAAGTGGGAAGTTCGTGTAAAGTGCCTTTCCCAAGGACACAACGTCGGACCGAGCTGAGGCTCGAACCCCCGAACCCGCGATCTCACGATTACGAGTCCGGTAGCCTAAGATCTAGATCTAAATTTAAAGATTTCACCCCAGAATCTATATAAT
>NW_004798430.1:7118-10303 GCF_000002075.1 Aplysia californica
TATCACATTAAAGTATATAGACAAAAATTTTCTTTTGGAGATAGATGTCTCACGCTCATAGGTGAAGTCTCGTAAGTATGAAATAATAAAGGCATGTTATAGTTAGAGAATAAGGCATCAATAGAAAGTCTACAAACTTGACCCTAGTGTCAATGTTTGCTCAATATCTCCAAATGGACTGCGACAGGTACCGTAACTCATTTTGTCTGCAATTGAAGCACGGTTTTCCAAAACTCAATAAGTCAAGTTTGACAAGCGTCTGATTTCCCCACGACGCCTCACACGTTTATAATATAATAATAATAATAATAATAATAATAATAATAATAATAATAATAATAATAATAATAATAATAGATAGCATTTGTATAGCGCATATCCCCGCTCAACAGCAGGCTCTATGCGCTTTACACTATATTATTACCCCAGCAGACCATAGAACACTCCGAAACATTCTCAGCTTCCCGGGAAGCATACAGTGCGAGCAGCTGATTAAGCGCTCAAACACTAACAAACTGACAAGATCTTTCGCTGTCTGTAGCCGGGTACCCATTCCCACCTGGGTGAAGTGTGGAAAATTCGTGTAAAGTGCCTTTCCCAGGGACACAACGTCGGGCCCCTGACGGGATTCGAACCCACGACCTTACGGTTGCGAGTCCGAGAGCCTAACCACTAGGCCACCGACGCCACAATAAAATAAACATGACCCATTTAAGTATTATTATGTGCACATAAGTATATAATGATTTAGATTTTAATAATGCTAGAGTCTGGGAAACGGAAATGCCGGCTGTGAGCAGAGCATAATACGGCTGTTTCAGACAATGTATGTGTATGACATCGTGGTAAAACCAGGCGCTCGTCAAACTTGACTTACTGAGTTTTGGAAAACCGCTCTTCAATTTTTCAAGGCCAACCCGATCTCAGAGGGATACATTAACATCCAAGCCCACAGACAACGGGGATACTCGATAAAAATTCACCTCACCCGAGAATCGAACCCACGTCTTCCGCGTGAGACGGAGAAGCGCCGAACTGCTGCATCACAGATTAGATGGTAGTGAAAATAGACAGATGAAAAGACAGACAGGAACCGCGGATGGACAGAAAGAAGTAGGACGAATCTAATAATAAACTTACTAGCTCGGCAATTCTGAAGCACACAAAACAAAATTTGATGAATGAGCAAATTTAATAAGGCAGCTGGAAGACCTTCAGAGAATGCTGCCCATTTGCCCATGGGGAGATAATTCATGTCTTTTTAAATAATCTTTCAAGAGGAAAAGGGAGAGAGAGAAAGAGCGAGAGAGAGAGAGAGAGAGAGAGAGAGAGAGAGAGAGAGAATGAAAGAGAGAATAAAAGAAAGAATGAAAGAGAGAATGAAAGAAAGAAAGAAAGACAGAAAGAAAGAAAGACAGAAAGAAAGAAAGAAAGAAAGAAAGAAAGAAAGAAAGAAAGAAAGAAAGAAAAAAAGAAAGAAAGAAAGAAAGAGAGCAAGCCATTGGCACTTCAAATTATAGAAGTCCCTCGTTTTCCAGGCCGTAACTAATTTACAGCGCTGGAAGCCTGTTATGTTTTATTAAGCGTTTTACGGCAGCTGCAACACAATTAGGTCATAATATAAGTACTAAAGATGAGAGGTGTTACAAGAAAGTAAAAAACACTAAAGAGAAGGAGGAGAGATAAGGACGACAGATGTTTGATAGATAGAAAAGAAGGAGCAAACCATACCAGAACACCCACTAACCACCAGCGAAGCAGGTAAAAGATAAAGTTATAGAAAGTACAGAGTGGTGAGTAAATAAATTACTCATACAATGAGTAATGAGGAATTCTGGTCCATAACTCGCTACAGTCACTGGCACGCGGATATGACAGTAAATGTTATGCCCTCTTCTACACAATTTTGACCACGTAAGAGAAGAGCTGCCTCGAATAAGCCTTTTAAGGCCCATCCAGGCTGAGTAACACCCCTGCTGGTGGGGGGGCCCATAGTTTTACTATGGGGGAAGCAAAGAATACACCTGTCGTGATACTGCGTGTCGTAAGAGGCGATAAAAAGTGCATAGGTCTGGTCGCCCGAAAAGTGCCAGTTTGCGGAGGGCCAACTACCCAACCCAGTAAAAAACAGTAAGTTACAGAAACACGGACAAACACAGCTTTTTATTTTTCGATCTTGGGAGACGGAGGAGCTTCTGTATCAGCAGGAACAATGAAGGACAGCGGACAAAGCCGGAAGGACAGCGGACAAAGCCGAAAGGACAGAAATGTGGGAAGACATGGAATAACATCAAGAGGCTAGCCCAGGGTAGAGAAAAGCGGAGGGTGTTTGTCCGTGGCCTATACCCTGCTGCAGGGTGAGAAAGGCAATGATGAGGCTGAGTAAGGTGCAGCATAAGAGCGGAACACGGGAGGGAGATACCCAGGGCAAATCAATTCTCGAGTTGAACAAGTGACATTTAGTACTTTTAGAGCCCAGCATGAAATGTGTACTGATAGGAGGGGCGTAAAGGGGACTCTCGTGGCCTATAGGTTAAGGTGTTCGCATCTCATTCAACAGGTCCCGGGTACGAATCCAGATAACGTCAGAATATATTTTTCCCTATGATCTTCTCCTTTCACATCGTGTCCAGCTCTCAAACAATGTTCTGTCGTCTGCTATGGCCTCCACTTTCTACCCTCACCCCTCACCTCCTTTTCCCCACACATCTGGCTTCCTGACTCTTTTTGCAGCTTTTCTACCGCTACTCTTTGACTCCTTCTAACTGCCGTCTTTCACCCACACCAATGATATTATGGCAGGAAAGATCTACACCTAGTCTTCTCGGACAAGGGCGAAAAATCTCGGAGGTGCAAGTTGGTGGTCCAAAATCAATAAGAGCGGGCTTCGGCCACCACCCGGGCAAAATCCAAGATTTCCTACCAACTGTAAATGTGTAATGTGTCCTGCTCGCTCATATGACCATAATAATATGACCATATTATGCAGTTTTGAGCGCTGTAAAACACCAAAAAAAAGTCGGGGGGGGGGGGGGGGGTCAGCGTAAACCACTTAGAAGCACTTACTGTAGATGCTATCAGTTGCAAAGAAAACCTCAAAACGACAATCTGCAGAGCAGATTTCTTCCAATGACATCATCATTACCTAACATTGTCCTAGGGCTGAGGACCCCCCCCCCCCCCCC